>NC_037681.1:23581856-23864647 GCF_003255815.1 Theropithecus gelada | reverse complement strand
GGACGGTCCCAGCAACAGCGTGCAGAGCTCCTCGACACCCAGGGGACGGTCCCAGCAACAGTGTGCAGAGCTCCTTCCTCACCCAGCGGACGGCCCCAGCAACAGTGTGCAGAGCTACTCCACACCCAATGGGTGGTCCCAGCAAGTGTGCAGAGCTCCTCCCATACCCAGTGGAGGGTCCCAGCAACAGTGTGCAGAGCTCCTCCACACCCAGCGGACGGTCCCAGCAACAGTGTGCAGAGCTCCTCCCATACCCAGCGGACGGTCCCGGCAACAGTGTGCAGAGCTCCCTTAGGAAACGTTCTGGAAAGCTGTCTGGTAAATGTCTTTACTTGTCTCAGCCTACTTGGGAATGACAAAGGCAGGATTTCTTTGCATTTATTATTCCTGATATAACAGTATGTGCAATCAAGAAGTTACTCCTAAAACGGGTTATGTTGCAAACAAAAAAGGTTATGTTTGTATTTTTAAATTAGAATTTTTTTTTCAGGGTTGAAAATAGTATTTCCCAGAATGGGACAAGATATTAATATTTCCCAAATACAAAACAGATGAAGGATTAAATACCTACTATATAGAATGAACCTCAAGCAATTAATAACAAAGATAACCCAATAGAAATACAGGCCAAGATTATGAAAGAGTGAGTCACCAAGGAGGAAATTCCGACAAAGGACACATAATTTGGCAGAAATCAGAAAGACGTCAGTTGCGACAGGAGGTAGAATTTTAGACTCACTGGTGAAAGTCTGACAATCTTTACTTATACAAGAGTGGAGGGACAGAAACACAGGCTGTGGCTGGGAGTGGAAATTAGCATGGCCACTTTCACATATGCCACTTTAAATTTACACCTCGAACTCAACATGTACAAAGGGAAATGTACAAAGATGTCCATAACACCACTGCTCATCATAGCCAAAAGCTGGAAAGATCCTAATTGTTCATCTTTATGGATACGGATACAGATGGATATGAACAATGGCGAGTGGGGAAAAAAAGCAAATGAAGAATGATGTGCTCATGAAGTATATTTACAAAGCTTGTAAGACAATACTCTCTCTCTGTACACATGTGTTTCTCTGTGTGTATGTATATGTGTGTGTATGAAGCAAATATGTAAAAACATGATCTGGAAGGCTACACAACACACCACAACTGTGACTGCTTCTGGGAGGGACTGAACTGGGAAGGAGGTTCACAGGCTGTATCAGCAATGGGTGATTTCATTTGTTACAAAAAAGTAAGGCAAATATGAAAAATATTTGTTAATTGTCTGAGTATTTTATAAATACCAATTTTTGTTAAGCAAAGAGTGGATTCAACCAGATCCCAAAACAGAGTTTCTCATAAGGTACAGAAGTAGTGGGTTAGAATAAAAGTAAATACCTTTTATTAAAAAGCTATTAGAACAGAAAAAAAAGTAAAGTAAAAGTAAACAGTAAATAGATGTGGGCAACACAGAAAAATCAAATATCTGAATTTGCACAAATCCATCTGGAAACAGCAGTGGCATCCTGTGCAATGAAAGAGTACTCTACCTCAACTATCTGAAGAATTCACGGATAGGGAACTTCTGTTTCAAAATCAGAGAAATACGAATAGGAAAGGCAACTTGAAGATATATTTATCTTTTTCTCTGTCCCTGGCGATGCATGATACAGGGTATCACTCTGCAAGTGAAGTTCAGTTTTCAGCGATAAGACAGTGGCTATGAGCAAGTTTTCTGCACACTATTTTTATTCTTCTTGTTTTGACATCTTCTACCAGTATGACCAACACCGATCCTCTGAATTTCCTGAAGCCGCATGACAATTCTAGACAGAAGAGCTCAGTTGCCAAGTTATGTGTGAAGTCTCAGGGAACTAAAGCCACACAGTCTTTAAGTGTGTCCTGCAGGGACACAGAGGACTTCCAGTGAATGAAAAGATGTGGACAATCTGCTCACAACCCCCAGCCAGTTGGCTTCTGAACACAAATCTGAGCTTTCAACGACTGCCCCACAACCCATGAAATGAACTCCGACAAAAGGCTTGATGCAAGCAGCTTCCACTCCACTGCCTGCGGCCTGGGTTCTGGGGATGGAGGAAGCTGGGCCCTGGGTTCTAGGGATGGGTGTAGGGTCTGAGAGGGGAAGAAGCAATGAATGCAGTAGAAGAGGAACAGAGGAAAAGGGGGTGGAGATTGAGGAGCAAGAAAGGAAGATAAAGAGAGGTCACCCAGGTCAGAGTCAGTGCTATCTGGGCTTCTTGTGGTTTTGGGGGTCCCACCCAGAACCGCACAGACCTCAGCTCCAGGGGCGCGGGGCTGGGTGGGCCCCATGACTGTGTCCTGAGGATTCTTCCCGTGCGCAGGAGGGAGCGTCCAGACAACCAAGAGAAAGACAGCACTAGGGTCAGAAATGGGGCTGGGCTTTGGAGGGGGCTGAAAGCAACTGACTGAAATTGCGAGATATGACACATAAATACATCAACCATAATACTGTTCCCTTCTTGGATGAATTTTTTTAAAAAAAACCTTCATGATTTTTACACACGATTCATTACATGTCTTGTTATGAATATTCTGAATGGGCAAAAATTACGCCCAATATTTACATGAAATATATTAAAGCTCATTCATAAAAGTTGTTTTTATAATTATAGACTCCTTTTAAAGCACATTTTAACAACTTGCTTTGCTTATATATTGCAAGCTAAAATGAAGTGAATGAATCAAAATCTTACATTTATGCTTTGTTACACCACAAAATGGGAAGAAAAATTAGTAAACATCCAGCATATTATTGAGGATGAATGTTAATACACTTTTGCTAAAATGTATGTATGATTTATGTCTATTTCATAATTTAAATTAGCTGCTTAATGATGCGTAGCTGCTATCTTCTCTTTATCCATTTACCAGTGCAATTTAATTTCAGGAAGAATCAAAGCATGTTTTCTAGGCTTGACTGAACATCCTTAGGAAAAAATGTCCTCAAAATGAGGAGGAAAGATGACAGGTAGTTCTCCACCTAAATCCACAGAGTTTGATATTCTTAAATGGCACTCAGTGTCATTCCCACCAACATCCTCTCCTGAGAGACGGGCACACCGTGCTACGGAGCCTTCAGCATGCTGTAAATAGGATGCGCAAGGCGAGGCTGGGCCTTCCTGAGCGGCCAGAGGTAAAGGTTAGAGCTGGAGCTTTTTTTTTTTTTTTTTTTTTTTTGTGAGACAGAGTCTTACTCTGTCACTCAGGCTGGAGTGCAGTGGTACGATCTTGGCTCACGACAACCTCCGCCTCCTGGGTTGAAGAGATTCTTGTGTATCAGCCTCCTGAGTAGCTGGTATGACAGGTGTGCACCACCGTGTCCGGCTAATTTTTTGTATTTTTAGTAGAGACGGGGTTTCACCATGTTGGCCAGGCTGGTCTCGAACTTCTGGCCTCAAGAGATCTTGAGATCTTCACGGCCTTCCAAAGTGCTGGGATTACAGGCATTAGCCACTGTGCCCAGCCGAGCTGGAGATGTTTATTTGGTCATCATAGGAAATATCTGCCTCTCAGTCACACTCATTCTTAAACACCTGTCATAAATTCAGAAGCAGGTGATGTAAAAGGAGTCATTTTGAATCTATAATTCACATGGACCTCAGTAGGAAAAGAAACCAGAGCACTTGGTGCAGCTCTGCCCTTCAGGGTATCTGGTGGTTTCAATTAAGGCCTGTGTGCTCAAGGCCCTAAGTTTTCTGTTAGCAGCAGACAAAATGCCAAAAAAAAAAAATCAGCTGTCAAGTCCCAGTCCCAGTCCCCAGCCCAGGCAGAGTCCCACAGACCTGGGTCCAGCCCCCTCCTGGGACTATGAACGACATGGGAAGGGCGGGGTTGGAGGAGATGCTCAGGCTGCAGTCAGGCAGAGGGGGAAGGAATGGTTTTATTTATGCCGGGGGAAAACAAAGCGAATCCTTATAAGAAATAGGAAAGCAGCCGTTTCTTGACTATGATAGCTACCAGGGATAACTGATTAAATAGAAACACCCTCAAACTTCCCCAATTAACAACGCCTTTAACCTTTCCATCTTTTCTTCACAACCTACCAAGTGACAGCCTCCCCATTCTTTCTGGGCTGGAAATTTGGTCTTACATGGAAAGGATGACCCTCAAATTGGTGACGAAGTGGAGACAAGAAAGGGACATGACAGAATCAGGGAGCCCAGTTAATTTACAAGGTAGAACAGTATCCCTGGAACAACCAGCAATGGCTGTATCTCTAAAACTCATGAGCGGTTGAGGGAACCACCTACAAGCAGACTGGACGGAACTTTGGGAGGGACGTAGATGAGACTTACTCCTGCGGAGAGGGGACAGATAAAGCCCTGCTCCTCCAGGACAGTGCTCACGACCACCGGGCAGCTTCCTGGCTGGAGTGCGGAAGAAGACCCCAGGGAAGAAGTCAAGACATCTTTATCCAACTCACGGCCGCAAAAGCCAGACTCCTGGGGACAGAAGGCGTGCTTGGCCAGCAACACCAGTGAGGGTCCTTCAGCAAGTTCCCGAGACCCCTCTGGCCCCACTTCCGCCACCTGTTGGCCACGCCACGGCAGACAGAGCTCCTGAACACGCACCATCAAGCGGTCCTGGCTTTGGTCTGTTCCTCCTGGTCATGTGGAAGGCTAGCAGGACTGGACAGGCCAGTGGGTGGGCAGGAAGTGTTGCACATTAAGGACTGGCATCTACGTCCCTGGATGACACGGAGTCCTATGTCCGAGAGCGACAGTGTTGTTGCTGGTCCTTCCTCACTCTGTGGCTACCTAGATTGGCTGGTTCACTTCCATGAAATCAAGCCAGCCCCATCAAGACGATCTCTCTGATTTATGCCCTATCTTAGTTATTAGAAGTTACCCTTTCCATTTTTTTCTTTTCTACAAGGGGCAAATTCCCTTAGTCAGAAGGAATAAATAATTTTAATACCAGTGAGACTAAAGGTCAAAAAATATTTTATACTAAAAATGATAAAAATCTCCATCAATTCTGGGATAACTCAGAGTAATATGGACCAATTTCCTCCCGTCCTACCTGGAGGAAGGTAAAGATGATAAAGGAGAGAGCATGGGGAATAAAGAAAGCCGGCGTCTGCATTCGTTCCTATGCCCCTCCAAAGAAACAGAGCTGAGTTTTAAGCAAAAAACAACACACAAAGAAGATGAAAGATTTGTTTTTACTTCTAGCCTTTTTAGTTCATCTATTTACTTACTAGTATCAACTAAGTTAAATAGAATGTTTATTTAAATTTTCTGAGCCTTCTATAGGAATTATTATTTTATTATTAATCAGGTCTTTGCATCTCTTGTACTGCTGGTTTTAAATATTTTCTACCTCCGATCAGGCTCTGCATTTCCTGACACCTAGGACCATTCTCCGTAGCTCCACTGCCGCAGCCAACAAATGCTGACAATCGAGCCTGCAAAACGCGGCAGTGCGAGACTCTCCCGTGTCACTGATATGTTCAGAAGAGAGTAAGAAAACCGGCAAATACAGCTGGTACTAGAGAGCAGCCACTATTCCAAGCAACTTACACTGACATCATTTAATCTTCGGGACAATCCAGGAAGCAAGCAGGACTGGCATATCTGTTTTACCGACAAGGACACTGGGTCACAGAGAGGTCAGATAACTCCCCCAAGGCTACACGAGTCAGTGGGGGTACCAGGATGTAACTGGGGATGCCTGACAACAGGGCCTGGGCTTTCAACAGCTGCTTACACCGCCCTCATGAGACATCCTGCCAAGACTGTTTTCTATTTAAGAACATATGAGGGGCTTCAAACATATTTATAAGGTTCTCCACCAAGAGCACACATTGCACAATGATCCCAGTGCTGTAGAAGGCTCTCCGTAACCCGTCTTCTCCCTTCCCAACTGTTGATTTCCTGTCACTCTCCTAGAACTACCCTATGCTATAGCCTAGTGTTTTCCAAACCATGGTCGTGACTGTGACCCAAAGGGTGAGTCACAACCAGATTTTTAAAATAAATTAAATAAGAATAGAGACGAATGGAAAATGTCGCGGCGTGTGCCACATGGCACGGACACGTTTGGTTTCACTGCTCTGCTTCTCTGTGCATCAGGTCCCGAGATGGGACGGTTCTTCCCTGTGGAGCACAGCTCAGACGTCTACCACCCGGGCCCTGCACCACATCATGCTGCCTTGACACAGCAGGTGCTAGATACACGGCTGCTAAATGCACAGACAGACGCACCAGGGAGCACCTCCAGGTCAATGTTTCGGTAAATCTGAGTGGGAGCATTCTGTAAGTCAAGGCTTGTTGCTAGGTACTTATCTGATTTTTTTCGAGACTGGATAAATAAGGAAAACTGAGGCTACCAAATTATGTATAAATCAAAGCAAACCAGAGCAAAACACATACAAATGTACAAATATTAAATACCATGGCCTTACCCCTGCGCCCAGGGTACACGTGTGGGTAGTACTCGTAATAAAGGTCTGGCTGATCAAGATTTCCAAAGGGTTCAAATTCCATCTCAGCATTCTGGAAAAGGCCCAACTTCACTAGTAGTGCCAGCCTCACAAACCAGAGCTAAAAACAAAAGACAATGGAAACAATAGGTTATCTATATATATCCAGTTCAGAAATTGCTATTCCTTATGAAGTTGGTTGTTAAGAGATTAATTTCTCATATATTAAAATAAGGGCTAACCTAACTTCCTATCTTTGCATATTTACAAAATCGTGTTTAAAAAAGCAGAACGTGGCCACTCTGCGAGGTGAGGTCAGGAAAAATAAAATCCGACATTTGAAACATGCTGAATATTTAATTCTGAGATATCACTCATGCCTGCAGTTCCAGCTACTCGGGAGGCTGAGGTGGGAGGATCGCTTGAGCCCAGCAGTTTGAGCACAGCCTGGACAACATAGCGAGACCCTGTCTTCAAAAAAAAATTACTATTGAGCTTAATAACAATGTGAATGATTTTACATAACTGTTTACTCAGTAAGTAAACACTGCTTACTGAGCAGGTGTGTGTGCAAAGCACTGTGCTAGGTGTCATGGAGATGGAAAGGCACCAAAGGAATGCGCCGCCTAGTGGAGGGCGGGGGAATGACGGCGGGAACGGGAGCAGGAAGGAGCGGAAGCGCGGGGATGGGTTGTGTTTGAGGGCAGCTCTCAGGGCTGCGGAGTTTCAAGGGGCCACAGGCTAAGGAAGGGTCTGCTCGTTCAGGGAACGTAAAGACAAAGGCACAGAGTGGACAAAACATGACGTACGAGAGCACAGCGTGCTCTGGCAGCATCTGGGGTACCTTCAGGAAAATGGTGGGAATTTGCATTAGAGAGCTGCACAGCCAGAGACTTAGGATTAAAAGGGGAACCTAATGTGATCTGACTTTACTGATGAGAAGAGTGAATTTCACCAAGTGTCCGCTGAGGGATGAATGGATAAAGGAACGTGGTACGACACACAGTGGAATAGCACTCAGCTTTCATGGGGGAAATCCCGTTGTTTGTGATGTGGATGAGCCTGGGGGACATGACGTTAGATGAAACAAGCCAAGCACAGAAAGACAAACAGCGCGGGGCCTCACTTACACATGGAATCTGAAAACACTGGGCTCACAGAAGCAGAGTAGATGGCGGGTGCCGGGGCTGGGGAGGAGGGCAGGGCAGCGGAGGTTTGAGAGATGTTAGTCAAAGGAAACAAAATTCAGTGAGACAGGAGGAATAAGCTCAAGAGATCTATTGTAGACATGGTGACCACAGTTACAAACAACGTACACTAAAAATTGCTAAGACAGATTTTCAGTGTTCTCATTACACACACACACACATACACACACACACACACGAGAAGATGAAATTTCGCATGGTAGGCAATGGGAAACTATCCAGCTCTTGACTAGCTCCGTTTCAGACCTAGTCGGAAAGGAGGGTGGTTCACCCTCTTTAGGCAGCCTGGTGGTCCCTGGCTCCCAGGAGGTCACCATATTGGTTTTGAGCTAGTGCCAACACGTGATCAGCAAAGTGCACTACGGCCCAGAACTCCTGGGCCCAAGTGACCCTCCTGCCTCAGTCTCCCCAGTAGCTGGGACTACAGTCATGTGTCGCTATGCCGGGCAGTTTTCAAGCAGGAAAGTGAGATGATCAAAAGTGTGCTGTAAGAGTTTTTTTGGAGGTAGTTGATGGAATGAATGTGAATAAAGAAACTTGAACTAAGTTCATATAGGAGGCTAAAGCAACACTGCAATGAGAGCATGAACTGCAGGTGGTGATGGGTTGGAGAGAAATGATAGAAAAACAGCCTAGGATTTGGCAAACCAGTGGATGGACAGGTGATGGGGGAAAGCGGCTCTTCTTGTCGGCTCTTGCGGGAAGAGGAAGAAGGAGAAGGAGCCTGCTGGAAACAGCTAAGCTGTCAGGGCTCCCCAGAGCTGCTCCTTTTCAAAGCTCATCACAGTTCTGAAGGATCTGGTGATCTGTTTAGTCCCGGGGGATTCCCATGTAAGCTAGAAGAACAGTTGAAAAACTCCCCAGGGAAAGGTAAGAATTTATCAACGTTTGCAGCTGTTCCTTCTTCTGAGTTTCCTTTTGTTCACAAGTCTATTTTGTGCATTCCTTTTTTTTTAAATTTCAGAGCAAGTGATATGCCAGGAGGAGCAAACCCATGGCACATGGACCCTCCGTCCTTGGGGTGGACAGAACCAACTGCTCCTGTCACTGTTTGCTACCGGGCTCAGACATGCCCCAGATCCCCGCACAGGCCAGCTGCTGCTGCCAGTCGTGAGGCGAACCTACCTGCTGACCCAAAGCCATGCTGATCCCACCATGAGACTAAGTGTGGGCACCTGTGAGTGTGCTTCTGGGGCGCACAGGCGTCCTGATGGGCCAAAGTGAGAATTCCAGTGCCCCAGTATAGTATATACAATATAATTAAGAGATAAAGAAGCAGGATATGAAAATATACTTTTTGTTACTGGCATGAAAGGCCATGGTCCTGTCCATGTCCCCAAACTGTGATTAGCCAGGTTAAACTACAGCCCCTGAAAGGTGTTCTCACCTGCAGTGAATCTGTCGTGTGGCTGGTGGGCAGCCCGCTCTTGCCGTAGCCCTGGCCGTGGGCTGTGAGGAGACGTCCACATAGGTCAACTGCTGCCCTCCAGTTTCTGCAGCTCTGCAAGACATGGCAGAACATGTGACCAAACACACATGCAAGGCATGGTGGAATCCATGACCCAAACGCATAGCCACTGGCCACAGCTGCTCACCTTGCTGGAAGCAGCGCCAGCCAGCCATTAGTAATCATGACAAGGTCAGTGTGCTGGCAGCACGGAGGGGAATGCCATTTGTCAACGCTGCACGTGTAATTAGGCAATAAGAGAGCCAAGCGTGAGATACAGTTCGAGCTGATCAAATCATAAAAACAGTAACATTTAGCAACTGATAGAGCATCGGGAAGAGGCTTTTTATTGGAAAGCTCCGCATCTCTCTCAATCTATATGACTGGCGTCCTTTTTAGCAGGATTGTCTTGAGATTTGTCAATTTAAAATCAATAAGGAAATTTTATGCTATGTGTTGGACATATGTATTTGTATCTGTAAGCTCTGCATGTGACTATAAAATAAGTGGCTTTCTATGTTCATAATTCTAATTTATCAATACGAAAAAAATAAAGTATGAGAACACAACATGTTCCAGGCCCATGTGGCAATGCACGACATACTTTCACATCGCGTAATGTTACGGCTTCAACACGGAAGGGCTGGCTGGTACCGCCACGCTGGCTGATTCATACAGACTTCTGTGTTTATCTTTGCCCTTGTGCAATGCAGAAAGGACAGCCGTTAGAGAAATGAATGGGAAAATAAGGTCGGAATGTTTAAACTTTTTAAGAAGCTAAAAGTGGATGCTCACTCTGTCTTTTCTCAAGGTAATGGGCACTATCTTTGAATACTGTAGATGTCCTCATTTCTGCAGCCAGTCAGTAAACATGCTTTAAGTACTTCCTGCCTGACAGAGACTGCAAGGCTGGCGGGGAGGTTAGTGAACGAGCACTCATTAGTGGATGATCTAGCAAGGGAGACAGACAATTAAACAATATGTTTCCCAAAAATTAGCTAAATGATTTTGTGTGCATGCCAAGCACTTCTCTGACAAGAAGTTTAGGAGTTTACATATTTTAAAAATGTGTGGTAGAGCCTGCCACACACGTCTTCTGTGTACTAGCTCACACACGCACTGCTCCCTCTCCACACCTCCTGCCCTCCACACCCGGACAGAGAACTCAGGGCCTGCTCACGAAGCGCCTAGGAGGGAAATGAGTGTCAGCTTTGCACTACGGTTGTTCTGCAGTCCTTTATTTGGGCTTCCTCAGGCAGAAGCTAACGACCTGCTCTAATTCCAGCTGCAGTGGGGGCGGGGGCTGTGTTGCAGGCAGGAGAGCGGGGCTTGTGTCTTCCGGGGCTTTGACATGTGGCCTCACACTCACACTGCAGGCTCAGCAATGGCTGAGTTTACAGAGCTGAGGTCATCTGTCCCACCTTACGGATGTGACAATTAAATAAGATATATGAAAGTCCTGAACACAGTGCCAGGCAGGAGGGAGGCATTAAAAATGTGGACGATGCTGTTAAAAATTCCTAAACTGTTTCTACATCAATCCAGAGCTGGCGTGTGCGTGCCCAGTGAAACTCTGTGTGTGAGGGAAGGAACTGGTGCTGGGCCCGGAGCTTCAGACAGGCCAGGCTCTGAGTGAGCAGCCGTGTGACCTGGCGCTGCAGACATCTCAGCTTCCTCCAGGTCTTCTCAGGGGTTGATAGTTCGTTTTTTAAAAATGCTGAACATTCTACTGTCCAGATTACCAGTTTGTTTACCCACTAACCTATTGAAGGACCTCTTGGTTGCCTCTAGTTTTTGGCAACTATGGAAAAGCTGGCATGAACATCTTTGGGCAGATTCTTGTGTGGATATAAGCATTCGGCACAACTGGGTGAGACATCCAGGAGCGGAATGCAGTAACCGCAGTGCTGGGTTGTATGTAAGAGTGCGTTTAGTGTTGCAGGAGTCACCAAGCTGTCCTCCTAAGTGGCCGCGCCACCTTGCCTTCCCCAGCAGCAAGGGGTCCTGTGGTTGCACATCCCACGGCACTTGGTGGTGTCCGTGGTCTGTTTTTCAGTCATTCCAACTAGCATGTGTTTCACTGTCTGGTGAACTTTCCACCGTTCTCTCACAGACTTTTTCCTTTCACTGTACCTGCCACAGCCTGACAGTGAGTACTGGCCTCCATGGCACCAACCAGCGAGCTGCAAATATTAGCAGGACAACTCAGATTTCTTAAAATATATCTCGCAGCCTTTTTTTTTTTTTGAAAGGAGGAGACCAGAGCATACAACGTGCAGTTGGAGTCTGTGGTTTTCTTCACTAGCTGGTGCGCAGCCACTGGACCCAGTCAGAGAACCACTGATCGACGGTGAAGATGAAATCGGTGCCACGTTCCCCCAAACTGTCCACACTACAGCAAGTAACACAGGATTTCTGTGTTCTGGTTGACAGTTCAGAAACATTTTTAGATTGGTTAAGATAATTTACTAAAACGATCTCCAAATGCCTTCTCTAGTCTAAATTCAATGCAATAATCACTTTATATAATACAAATGGCTCTGTATATTCTCTTTGAATTGCAAATGTGAACGAGTGAGAGGGAAAGAGACTGTGCCAAGTCTGAACCAGTTCTATATATGCATCTAGGCAGACTCTGTATCCAGGGGCAACTAATAACTGCTCCCTTCCCGGTTCCCTACGCCTGAGGCTCTGGCCTATCCTGCTACAGAGGCTGGGCCCCTTCCCTCAGGACATGCCCTACGGTGAGGACGGGCAGGAGCTAATCAGGGAGGAGGGGGGCAGAGACCCTCGAAGAGGACAGAATGTGTGCAAAGCCTGGTGAGAGCAGGCACTGGGGGGCACAGGGAGCAGAGGGCAGGGTGCAGGGCCCGAGGGGATGCAGTAAGGACCAGGTGGCCGGAGGCAGGAGGTGGAGGAGGGGCCGAGCCGGTGAGGATGAGGGGAGGCTGGGGAAGCAGGTGAGGACGGGTGGCACAGGAGGGGAGGCAGGGGAGGGTCGGGTGTGCTGGCCTTTGCAGGCTTCCAAGAGCACAGGCCACAGCATCTGAAGGCCCCAGTCTCCCTGCACTGATGGGGTGAACTTAAGGCGTCTGTGTAGATGTAAGTAAAGCTATGAAGAGGATGTTCCAGTAGCCGGGCCTGGTGCTGGCAATCTGTGCACGTCCTGTGGACGCCCCCCACCCTCTACTGCCTGAGTTGGTGGGCGGAGCTCACAGGAGCCCAGAGGCCCGCCTCCTGTGCACCTGCACGGTGAGAAGGTTCTGTGCAACCATGGAAGAGCTAGGCATGCGCGGCAGAGCTCAGTAGCTGGACAGATACCACATGGCCAGGAAGTCTACGACGTTCACTCCATGGCCTTTTACAGAAAACGCTGGCGGCTCCCAGGTCTCGGCCCCTCTGGCTCAGTAGTTCATTTCTGTCGACTTCAAGGACCACTGTGGGCTGACGTTAGCCCGCAAGTGGCTTGTGACTGATACCCGAGGACGAGGCACAGGAATGGAGATGCTCCTGCAGTCACGTGACAGAGAACTTTACGTGTACGGCATGCCGTGATAACAAAGCAGGGGCCTGCATTTGGCATGTGTTTTCCATTTCATTCTTTCATGACTGATTACTGTGAATTAGTTATTATTTATATTGATGGTGCAGAGTGGCAGAAGCAGGTATTTGTCCAGAGGGTCAGCGAGCAGACGTCGCCAGGAGGCAGCCCGCAGAGGAACTCAACATCCGGCAGGTTCCAGATAAAGCCATTAGCAGCTTTGTTGAGAGCTGGTTGGACTGGAATCAGACGAGAATAAGATTTGTGGAAAGGCCGGGCGTGGTGGCTCACGCCTGTAATCCTAGCACACTGGCAGGCTGAGTCAGGCAGACTGCTTGAGCTTAGGAGCTCACGAAGGGCAACGTGGTGAAACCCTGTCTCTATAAAACAAAAATGAGCTGTGTGTGGTGGCATGCATCTGTAGTCCCAGCTACCTGGGAGGCTGCGGTGGAAGGATCATCTGAGCCCAGGAGGCTGAGATTGCAGTGACCTGAAATCATGACACTGTACTCCAGTCCGGCGACAAGACTGAGACCCTGTCTTAAAAAAAAAAAAAACAAATCTGTGGAAACTAAGGAGAGGGAAGCAGAGAGGTGGGCAGCTGTAGGAATATGTGGAAACTAAGGAGAGGGAAGCAGAGAGGTGGGCAGCTGTAGGAACCTCCAGGGAAGTCGGCATGACCAGGGTGCCAGGGGAGGAAAGGGCGACAGCGGCCGCAGAAGGTGAGACACTCCGTGTCTGTGTTTAAGCAAGTGCTTGAGTGTGTGAAAACACAGCGGAGGAGGCTGTAGCTGGAGAACAGCTGATTACACATTAGGAAGAAAGGATGACCCATGGCTCAAGGTTCCAGGCGTCAGGGCATGCAGGCCGAGGGCCTCAGCAGGTGTGTGTCCAGGACTAGGGACGTGAGGTGCTACTAGAACTCTGTTTTGGCTCCAAAGCTGGGGGAACGTCACTCATTTTTAAAAGTGAGGAGGAAGGGGAGGGGTGGGAGGCTTGAGAGAGGTAGAGACCGTCTAAAAGGGCAGTGGGAGAGACCAGAGCAGCCTGGCAGGAAGGCCCCGCAGTGCTGATGATCCACTCGACGCTGCCAAGCGTCACTGCCGATGCTTGAATGTGGGAAATGCTCCCGCAGCCTCAGCTGCTGGGTGTCCATGCAGAGGAAGCTGGAGGCTGAACCTGTCAAGAGCGCAGGTATCTGAGATGTGTGCAGTGGAAGAATGAAGGAGCAGGCATTCTGGGATTTGGGAAAGGCATGTGTGAGATGTGGATCATGGAAACCACGCTGGGTAGAGAAGGAAGTGAAGTAACGAGGTGCGGAGGCACAGTCAGCGAGCAGATCGGTGAGCCATGGCATGCAGGAAGGCAGAAGAACCACACATGGGTGTGGATGCCACACTGACCAGCTGGCTGGCAGGAGAGGGCACTCAGGAAACAGCAGATGTGCCGCTGGAGCTGTGTAGGGTATGGGTGATCATTAAGGCTCCAAGCGTGACCACGGGAGAAGTGGCCCCCACAAGAGCCAGAAGATGGCCTGGGGGAAGAGCTGGGCAACAGAGAGGCCCCTGGACTGGCTGGGCCGCCCCTGCTGACCCTGGAGTTGCGGGGTGAAGGGAAGGGTCTGGGAGGAGGACTACCAGGTCACCGCTCCTCAGCCATTCTCAGCTACCTGACCCCTGCCAGGCTGCTGAACTGTGCCTTGGTGCCTGGTAAGTAAAACGGATGTATTAATAGTTCTTCGTGATTCTACTGAGGATTAACAGTTAATACAGGTGAAGTACTCAGAACCACGCTGGGAGCCTGGTGAGTGCGCAGGCAACGCCAGCTTTTCTCCCTGGGGCTCTGCAGTGCGGGACCTTCACAACCTCTCCGCGTACGTCTTCCCTGCGGGACTGTTGGACCATTAGCCCTGTAAATGCGTGCGCTGTTATTATTTTCGGTCGTAACAACATTATAAAGTAGGCATTATTATGACTTTTTTTTTTTGAGACAGGGCCTCGCTCTGTCATCCAGGCTTGAGTGCAGTGGTGTGACCACAGCTTGACCTCCCGGGCTCAAGTGATCCTCCCACCTCAGCCTCCGAGTAGCTGGGACTACAGGCATGTGTCACCACACCCAGCTAATTTTTGTATTTTTTGTAGAGACGGGGTTTTCCCATGTTGCCCAGGCTTGTCCTGCACTTCTGGGCTGAAGTGAGCTACGTACCTTGGTCTCCCAGAGTGCTGGGATTATAGACACGAGCCACTGTGCCTGCCACTATGACAGTTGTTTTTTTTTTTTTTTTTTGAGACAGAGTCTCTGTCGCCCAGGCTGGAGTGCAATGGCATGATCTTGACTCGCTACAACCTCCGCCTCCTGGGTTCAAGTGATTCTCTTGCCTCTGTCTCCCGTGTAGCTGGGACTATAGGCACCTGCCACCACGCCTGGCTAATTTTTGTATTTTTAGTAGAGACGGGGTTTCGCCATGTTGGCCAGGCTGGTCTTGAGCTCCTGACCTCTGGTGATCTGCCTGCCTCAGCCTCCCAAAGTGCTAAGATTATAGGTGTGAGCCATCACGCCCGGCCAATGATCATTTTAAAAATGAGAAACTTAAGGTTTTAATATTCATGGAAAGGAGAACAAAGAAGGTAATGAATAAATATTGGCGAAATCTGCATTTCGTCATACATTCACTTAGCAGCCATTGACTGACCGCCTGCTGTGGGCCAGGCACTGTGCTAGGCTCGGGGCACACAAGGCTGATGAAGAGGGCCAGGTCCCAGAAGCCAGGGCAAGTTTCCAACATCACGTCACAAAGGTGAGATTTCAGTTCCAGGCAAGAGGGGCAACTGGGTGCTTCTAAACAGAGAAATGCATTTTGAAATAAAATGTTTGGAAAATGACTCTAGCTGCAGTGTACAGACTGACTGGGGCAGTCTAAAGACCGTACATGGTCAGGCGCTGCATCAGTCAGCAAGGCAGGAAGAGAGCAGCGAGCAGCGGGGTCCAGGCGGGGGTAGGCGGTGCCGTGGCTGCTCCCTAGAGGGTGAGAGAGACCCGAAAACAAACTAACCAATAACAGACTAACGCGGAAATCCAAGGGATGGCGCGAACCTGTCTCTACCCACTCGGGGCAGGCCGGACGTGGAGATGCCGCAGGCAGATGAGCTGGGTTTTACAAAATGACAGAAGATACAAAAAATGACAACATGGTGGAACAGAGACGGCAAAGTGCCTGGTAAACGTGCAGATGGCAGGTTGCAGCTGAGGAGAGAAGACACCGGTTTGGGAGAAGCATGTGCCGGGGAGAGGTGACCCAGCGAGGGAGAAAGGCAGGCCCTCCCGAGAGGAGCGGGAGCAGGTACCACAGAGCATCTGCCCTGCAGCTGAGGAAGGCTGCCCGGGAGGGCACAGTGAAGGGGCCGGGGGAGGGCACAGTGAAGGGCTGGGGGCGCTGCGGTGCTTCTGCTCTTAGCTTCCAAGGACAGACCTGCCCCCGCAGACACACAGGAAAGCTCACAGAATGCCCTTGATGTTTCGGGTAAAGGAATAAAGAAACCTACCTGGGGAAGGCACAGTGTGAATTCACGGTGTGAATGCCTGTGAGGCGAAGCTGTTACAAGACAGCTCTTAAGGCAGGCTGGGCTGGCGGAGCGGGCTTAGCTTGCTGTTCATATTGTAAACAGAAGCACCCAGTCACTCCCTCACTTAAGAAGCATCAACTAAGCACCTGAGAGCAAGTACGTCCTACATCAGACAACAGGAGTACAAAAATGAACTCGGTATGACAGACAGTCATACAGAACATATGGCTACCAAACAGTACATCAAGACAGACACAGATGCTCCGTCCATACCTATCGTAAGTTAGAAATACCATGAGTTGAAAATAAGTGGGCTGGGCATGGTGGGTCACGCCTGTAATCCCAGCACTTTGGAAGGCCGAGGCGGGCGGATCACAAGGTCAGGAGATCGAGACCATCCTGGCTAACACGGTGAAACCCCGTCTCTACTAAAAATACAAAAAATTAGCCGGGCATAGTGGCGGGCACCTGTAGTCCCAGCTACTCGGAAGGCTGAGGCAGGAGAATGGCATGAACCCAGGAGGTGGAGTTTGCAGTGAGCCGAGATTGTACCACTGCACTCCAACCTGGGTGACAGTGAGACTCCGTCTCTAAAAAAAAAAAAAAAAAAAAAAAGAAAAAGAAAAGAAAATAAGTAAAAAGTAAATAAGTGAATGCAGGCCGGGCACAGTGGCTCAGCAGTTTGAGAGGCCGAGCTGGGTGGATCACCTGAGGTCAGGAGTTGGAGAGCAGCCTGGCCAACATGGTGAAACCCCAGCTCCACCAAAAATACAAAACTTAGCCAGGTGTGGTGTGAGCACCTGTAATCCCAGCTACTTGGCAGGCTGAGGCAGGAGAATCACTTAAACCCGGGAGAGAGGTTGTAGTGAGTAGAGATCGCACCACTGCACTCCAGCCTGGGCCACAGAGCCAAACTCCATCTCGGAAAAAAAAAAAAAAAAGAAAAGGAGTGAATGCACCACCTAGCTAACTGAATGTTCCAGCACAGCCCAGCCTACCTTAAACATGCTCGCAACACTTACATTAGCCTACGGTTGGGAAAATCAGCCAACACAAAGCTGCTTTATAAAGTGTTGGACATTTCATGTCGTTTCTTGAATTCACTGTGAGTGAGAAACAGAACGGCGTGTGGGTGCTCACAGCACAGTTCCCACCGAATGGGGAGCGCTTTTGCACCATCATAAAGTTGAAAAATCTTAAGTCAAACCACATAAGTTGGGGATTGTACATACACACACATGCGTAAACACAAGCAGCAGACCCTCTATCTGCCGGGGAACGGTTCCAGGAGCCCCAGGATACCAGATCCATGACTGCTCAAGTCCTTAGTCGGTCCTCCGTATCTGCAGGTTCCACACACGTGGATTCAACCAACCACGGCTGAAAGGCTGCTGTGCACACCTCACCGTGTTTCCCATCTGCGGGTGGTGGAATCCGTGGATGCAGAACCTGTAGATATGAAGGCCCAGCGTACGTGATGTCCATATGAAATACATACACGCACACATATGTATGTTTATGAAATACGGACACTCCAGCGTGGGAGACACCGAGACCGGTGGCACGGGGCAGGGAGTCTTGCACAATGAACAGAGCAATGCACGTGAACGAGGGGATGGTGTCCCTCACAGGGCAGAGGCACAAGCGGCACAGCTTGGACACACTTGACAGCTCTGCGAGGACACTGCTGGCACTGATGCCTGAGGATTCAGGAGGAAACGGGCCAACACATGGCAGAGCACGTTCAAGGCACTGCAGAGCGGGGACAGCTGGAGGATGAGGTCAGGGGGATGGTGGGGGTGAGGCTGAGCTGGAGCTGGAGCTAGAGGCTGGACCCCGGAGTGGCAGATCCCAGGGTGGCGGGCAGGAGGGGAGGACAAGAACCCGGGGGGCTTTGAGGGGAGAGAATGAATTCTAAGGACTAAATCCAGAGTGAAGTGACTGCTGCCAGGACCCCACTGCCATGATTATCTGGATCACACGACGAAGTGAGATTTCTTTTGAGATCACACGTGCCTGGTTTGAGTGACTGGTTACGATGGGTACTGGCTGCCAAGTGGGTCACATTTCCCAAAACTGAATGAGCTGAATCTGCAGTCCTACGTGCTGATGGAAATATAATTAAATCACATATGCAACATACTATGTGCTAAAAATTAATTATATCCTTTGAAACCATTTAAATTTATGATAAAACATTTTAGATAGCTTAAAAATGTCTGAGGGGTACCTAGTTTTCTAATTCTTTGGGGGGTATCATGTGGATAAAAAGGATACTGAGCTGGCTTCGTGAACAAGGCACACAGAAACAAGGCCTGAACTAGCACAGGAGCAGAGGGGCAGGGTGGAGGAGACGAACACTCATATGAATTATTTAGGAGGTAAAAGTCTTGGATTCTGGCCAGGGCAAACGGTACTAGCATAAGCTAATTGAGGGGACACAGCAGAAACAGCAGGCTAAGGTGGTGGGTGCTGGTGAGATGATTATGCAAACTGACACCTTTTAAACACTCACAGTACTGTCAGGCAGGTTAGCTGCTTAAACAGAGTTAGCTAACACCCCTATCTACCACCTCATCCCTGTGCACATTGTGGAATAATACAAACCGGAAAGTATGAAGTGAAACAAGAAAGTCAACTGTGGACAATGATGCAGTATTCTCAGATGCATCCTTGTCATCTCTTTTCAAAAAACATACACTGTTTTGTATCATTTACTTAAACTTTCTTATATCCTCAAATATTTTCTTGGGACATGATTTATAATGGCGGCATGAAATTCAATCACACACACGTGCACATTATTTGTTAATTTGATATTTGAACATGTGTCACCTTTTCAGAAACTAGAAAACTGTTCACTAACCGAACACCATTCAACAAGAGCTGCTGGTGCTATGGAACTGGCCGAATGACACTCTACTCATGGTTTATCTAAAAGCTCTTCATCAAGGGTCTCTGGGATGACAGTGAGTAATGAAGATAATGAGATGATCCTCTGACATGACGATGACTGGCTGTCCCAGGATGAAAGAAACCAAGAACATATTCCCTTGAGTCCAAGGAGTCGACTTTTTGCCTGTCACAAATAACAGCAGTACGAAAAGCAACAGAAAAACCAGAGAGTCCTAGATAAAGAGGGTATGCAGTGGTTAGACAAAGGAAACTGCCAGTTTTTATGAACAAAAGTTATAAACAGTTAGGAAGAGAAACTATAAATAACAGCTAAGTTCTACCAGTAACCCGGAGTTGTCCTTTTGCACTAAAAGTGTTCAACTGTTTTCTTCTGGAAGGGTCTTTGGGAGTGACGACCACCATTTATTTTGCATAACAAATGAACAGGGTCTCTGTACGCGGTATATTTTCCTTACTTTTGTGGTCATACAACTCCTATTTGTGTTCAATGCTCACGGCTAAGTTGGGCCTTTTCAGGTTGTACTCATCAACTTACTTGCCTAGCTCTGTGTGAAAGGCATTCTAATTTCATCAAAGTTGTGAGCGTGCTGACCAGGTCTAAAGCAACAGAACAGGCCATGGGAAACACCATTATATCAATGGTTCAGAACAGATGACGGCCCAGTCTTCAGCTGGCCACCCTGGAGTGGAAGATGACAGTGAATCCGTTGTAGACGAAGGTGCGGCTGGCTGCTCGGTGTCCCCGAGCCCTCACACGCCCCTGCTCCAGTCAGAGCTCACCTGCACTTGCTCATTGCAAGATGAGTACCCTGAAACCAACCTCAAACCTGATCTCTCTTTTTTTTTTTCGAGATGGAGTTTTGCTCTTGTTGCCTAGGCTGGAGTGCAATGGCGCGATTTTGGCTCACTGCAACCTCCGCCACCTGGGTTCAAGCAATTCTCCCGCCTCAGTTTCCTGAGTAGCTGGGATTACAGGTGTCCACCACCATGCCCAGCTAATTTTTGTATTTTTAGTAGAGACGGGGTTTCACCAGGTTTGCCAGGCTAGTCTTAAACTCCTGACCTCAGGTGATCCACCCACCTCGGCCTCCCAAAGTGCTGGGATTACAGGTCTGAACCACCATGCCCAACCTGAAACCTGATTTTAAAGGTGCGTTTCCTGCTCATGGTGAAACCCTCCTATTCTTAATTCCTATCTCTCCTTTAGCTCCTTGGGGCAGTGGCCTCATCTAATGCATTGCTTTTTAATTTCTAAAAGCATTTCTTTAGTGTGGCACTTGGCACGCACAAAAAATTGTGGAACAGACAGTAAATTCATAGCACTACAAGACCAATGCTTAACCATGCTAGTAAACAAATAAATGTAAATTGTAATTTACTAGTGAGTTGATCTTCACTAGCAAAAAAAATAAAAAGCAAATGTCATTGTTAGCCTAAAAAATTAGATTTTTTTTAAAAACAGACACAAGGCAGGATAGGCAAGGAGATGCTACAGCCGGTGCGCTCAGGTGCTGCAGAAAACAATCTGGAACAACAATGGGAGTATTTATGAACAGACTTTCTTATCCTAAAGAAATAATCACATCTCACTTTGGGAGGCCGAGACGGGCGGATCACGAGGTCAGGAGATCGAGACCATCCTGGCTAACACAGTGAAACCCCGTCTCTATTAAATACAAAAAAAAAAACTAGCCGGGCGAGGTGGCGGGCGCCTGTAGTCCCAGCTACTTGGGAGGCTGAGGCCGGAGAATGGCGTGAACCCGGGAGGCGGAGCTTGCAGTGAGCTGAGATCCGGCCACTGCACTCCAGCCTGGGTGACAGAGCGAGACTCCGTCTCAAAAAAAAAAAAAAGAAATAATCACATCTGTAGAATTCTGTATAAGACAGTTCATCCTAAGATTATTTATAATAACTTCAGATTATGTGGCTATTAAAATGTTTTTAAAGACCCTTTAATATGGGGAAATGCTAAATATATATATAATAAATAATTAAAAGACATAAACTGATAAGCATAGGAATTTCATGCATAGCCTATATACACAAATATGTATATCCATCTTCATACATGTACACTATGTATAGTATATACACACACATACGTATAACACATACACTGAAATGTAAAAGGACAGTGGTTACATAAGCAATCTTTTTTTCCATTTTTCTTTTCTCTTTCAGATACAGGAACTTGCTATTTGTGAAGGCAGGAAAAAAAGAGTTTTGTGAATTAAAAAACAATGATGGATCAGCACTCATGCAGACAGGGCTTTGATGGCCTGGCCTGTCAGAAATCAACTGTGTGCGTGTCCACTTCTGTCCACGCAGTGATGCCCTCAGAGAGGATCGTCTCTACCCCGTCTCTGTACCTAGAACAGTGTTTGATATGCAGGAACCAAATTGATGCTGTTAAAATAATACAGCATTTTCACAACAAGTATGGAAGGTGTAAGTTACTACTAAGTACAGCAGCTAAAGCATAAGCAAGGTTTTTGGGTTTTTCTGAAAAATAAAAGGATTTTGATACAGTAGATATGGAATCTCCTGATGCTCAATTCTGTGATGCCATACAACGCCCAGTGAACTCAATTTGTTTTTTATTTTATTTGTTTCTGAGACAGAGTCTTGCTCTGTTGCCCAGGCTGAAGTGCAGTGGTGTGATCTCAGCTCACTGCAACCTCTGCCTCCTGGGTTCAAGCGATTCTCCTGCCTCAGCCTCCCGAGTAGCTGGGACTACAGGCGTGCACCACCACGCCTGGCTAATTTTTGTGTTTTTAGTAGAGACGGGGTTTCACCTTGTTGGCCAGGATGGTCTTAATCTCTCGACCTCGTGATCCGCCTGCCTCGTCCTCCCGAAGTGCTAGGATTACAGGCTTGAGCTACCGCGCCTGGCCCTCAATTTGTTATCTATTTGATGGACCTCAGAGGCAACTAGAATTTGTGTGGGTACAAAAACGTATAAACGGGAAAATCTGATTATGGATACTTATGTATGTTTTAAACAAGTAAGAAATATTTTACAGTAAGGGCTTCTGTCTCATTTTATACCCACTATGTATAGATACTCACCACCAATCATTTACATGTTTAATAAAATTATTTGCAAGGACTTTGCAAATATAAAGCACTCCATAAATGATTAAAAATAGTAAAACATATCATATAAAAAGCCTTCAGCTTTTGCCATGATTTCATATTCTAAGACTTGTTTTCTATGTCTCACACTAGATCACAACTATTAAAAATAAAGCAAACGCCTACCATCTTAATTATTCATTTCTTGGGGAAATGTAAATCTTTTAAAAAGTGGCTTCTTTCCTGACTGAAAATAGAAAGCAGAAATGTTTATGCTCTTGTTACAGTTTCTCCCAATATAATTTTCCCACAGATGACTGAATATGAAAGATTTACTTGGATAATTGCTGCTATTGATTAAGTGTGCGCTATTAGAGTGAGCAATTTACTGGTTAATATCGATTGGTCTATAAACGACATGTAGTCCTATCTACAAACTTACACCAACCTGAGAGTCAATCTTCTAGGAGTCAGAACAACCCAATTCCCTGAGACAATAACACAAAAGAGTATGCGGCACACAGAGTCTGGGCAGCCCTTTCCACCTGCATCTCCAAGTGGAGGCGCAGAGGACTCGGTGCTGGCAGACCTGCTGGGGGACACGGAGGGGGAGCAAAGGGGCAAGGCCCAGACCCAGCCTCAGACCTCAGCTGGGGAGGGCCTCCACTGCAATTCAGGACAGAGGTGACTGAGAGAGCCCCTTCATCTCTAATTTAGATGTGGCGTGAGAGTCAGACACATCAGTAGAGGAAATAGAAAGATGATTTTTTCATTTCTTCCTTTTTTTTTTTTTTTTTTTTTTTTTAAAAGACAAGGTCTTGCTTTGTTGCCCAGGCTGGAGCGCAGTGGTGCGATCATGGCTCACTGCAGCCTGGACCACCTGGGTTCAGGCAATCCTCCCACCTCAGCTTCCCGAGTAGCTGGGACTACAGGTGCGTGCCACCACATCAGGCTAATTTTTAAATTATCTGTAGTTAAGGTCTCCCTATGTTGCTCAGGCTGATCGTCAACTCCTAGACTCAACTGATTCTCCTGCCTTAGCCTCCCAAAAGTGTTGGGATTACAGGCATGAGCCACTGTGCCCAGCCAGATGATTTTCTTTGTATAATCATTTAGAAAAACATTAAAGGAAAAAAAGAGAAGAAAACACATGCTATTTACCATTTATAATTTATACTTTCCCAAATGGTGATTTTTTCTGATAAGAGAATATAAAATATTTGGCTATAGTTCAAGTTTACTTCGCATTTCAAAAACATTTCTAGGCACAGGAATATTTTTGTTCACACCAAAGGAGATCAACTGAGACCATAACTGGCTCTCCTCACTGTGGTGAGGCTTTGCTATCATATCCTTTGTCGGGGGCCTGGCAGGACATGATGGCTACTGCATGGTCACGAGTTTCTGAAGAGAGTCTTAGGAAGGAACTTTTTTGCAAAGTTGTGAGCAAGGGACAGTGATGTGCCCAGGGTGTGGCGCCAGAGGGGACCGGGCTGCAGGACAGCTGTGGCGGCCTCAGGAAGAGGATCATAGTCGCCAGGAGACTGCCCCCGGCCGGGCAGGGGTCAGGAGCCACGGTGCACAGAGCTCTGTGCTGCAGCGGGCCACGCAGGGCAGGAAAGGAGGCGTGTATGGGAACCAGTGCACGTGCGGGATCCAGGGTGGCACTGAGTGAGTCTGGTGTGGGAACCAGTGCACGTGCGGGATCCAGGGTGGCACCGAGTGAGTCTGGTGTGGGAACAGGTGCACGTGCGGGATCTAGGGCGGCACCGACTGAGTCTGGTCAGGTCACGTTGTGCGGCCCAACGTCATTTGTGGTTTTCAGAGGTTTCTGGGTTTCGCAGACGGGGCTAAGGAATTACTGACCTGTTTTCAAAAATTAACAGAAGCTTGTACATAGTAGGTGGCCTTTTGTAATTTACTTTTATTGCTCAACACTGCTTCCGAAATGTATCCATACTGATGAATATGGCTCTAGTTCCACATGATGGTTTATTTCAATCGCTCCAAAGCATTTAATCGATTACACAGAACATAATTCTCTTCTTTTGAATACTGAATATTAAGGTTATTAATAAAATGTTTGGCTAAGTAATACAAGTAATACTGCAGCAAACATTCTTGAATGTCTTTTTACACACAGGTACAAGTTTTTCTAAAGTATATAATTGAAAGTGGGATTGTTGAGTCAAAGGTTATACAAAGCATGTACTTTATCAACTTTCTTTTTTTTAATTTTTTTTTTTTGAGACAGGGTTTTACTCTGTCACCCAGGCAGGAGTGCAGTGGCTCGATCATGGCTTACGGCACCCTCGACCTTCCAAGGCTCAGGGGATCCTCCTGCCTCAGCCCTACAAGTAGCTGAGACTACAGGCATGTGCTACCACACCTGGCTAATTTTTGTACTTTTAGCAGAGGCGGGGTTTTGCCATGCTGCCCAGGCTGGTCTTGAACTCCTGGGCTCAAACGATCCACCTGCCTCTGCCTCCCAAAGTGCTGGGATTACAGGTGTGAGCCACCGCGCCCAGCCTTATTAGCTATTGTTAAATTGCTCTGCAAGGCAATTCACGTTCCCATCAGCAATGTGTGCTGCCTACCCTTACCAATTGGTGCCGCCAGTGTGACAGGCTTGTCGGTTTCCCTCTTCTTTAGTGTTTCTCCTGGTAAAAGCCTCCAACTGGAGGCATGGTAGACATTTCCTTGGCCACACATGTCAAGCACACGTGTTTGGAGGTTTATTTTTACAGCCTCAGCAGAGCACAGCCTCAGCCTGCTGATCTTCAGACTTGTCCAAGAGGTGATGTGGAACCAGCAGAGCCAGGGCTCTTGGTTAATGGACAAATGCTGGAGAGGGGACGACCGGCCAGGAGGAACCAGGATAGCATCATGCTCTAATGCCGTGCACTCTTCCTTCCAAGATGGGATGTGACTTTGGCTACTGTGAGAGCCAGAGCCAGTTCTTACGATTGCATGCTGCCTGCTATTTGAAATTATAATTGCTTATTTTCTTAGTGTGCTTTATGCTATTTTTATCTTATTATTTTCTACCTTATTCCCCTCCCTGGTGGCCCACCTCCATTTTCAATGATAGATGCCAGAAATATGCAGCAAAGAAATGATTTTAAAAATCAGAATCTAAAGTATACCACATAAAACTTTTAACTTTGTGAAAGAAATCTTATGAAAATCTCATAATTACTGTACATGACATGTAAAATTCTAATAATGAAGTTAGTTTGATATGAGATAAAGATTTTAGATAAAAATTACTTTTACTTTTTTTTCTAGGAGTATGATACAGGGTCTATTTGAAAAACTGAACACAGGCATCACACAACTTCCAAATGATGAGAAAAACAGTCTAATAAAAATCACTCAAGTAACTAATAGCATGTACATAACTTTTCTCTATCTAAGACTCAAAGGGAATATTACACGATACCATTAAAGTGAGTAACACGTCCTCCTCCCAGGCTGTGACATCCATTTCCCTGTCAATTACAATCTTAGGAAACTCTGCCATAACTTAGGAAAATAATTCAGAAACCCTTTCCTGGCTGCCTTAAAGACAACAGGAATTATTTTAGGACACACTAGAACGAAAATACCAGGGCAAGGTAAAGATCCTTTCATGAATACATTTTTCACCTACTGTAAGCTCCCTTGTTAGGCCTGTTAATAAAATTTCTGATGGTCTCAAGTATTTCCAATGTATGACACACATCAAACCACTGTATATATTTATTAATAACAGGAACAATAAAAGAGGGTAAAAAATAGCCTGTAGAAAAAATCCATCTCAATGAACATCCATGGCTTTGTGTGATTTTTAAACCCATTATTATAAAGCCCCGTCGTGCTGCCAGTTCAGTCCCTGCCTCAAGAGGACACATCACAGCAGCTTCTCCAAGGCCAAACCGAGGGGCCACGCCCACACCCTCGGGAACAGAGCATGCGCCAGGGAAACGGCCACCCTGGAGATCCGTAACTGCATTAGCAAATTATAGAGGATACAGATACTTAGAAATTAGCTGTTTTTTCCCCTTTAAAAAAGAGTATCTCCATCTCCCTCCTTTCCAAAGCTTTCCAATCATAGAAATAATTACAGAATCACTTTGGTAAAAGAAACTCAATGAAGCATTTGACTGACGTTTGCTCACATTTAAACTTAGTGTGATGTCTGAAAAGTCTGCTAACCCCCTAAGCAAGGGATGCTTGTTTACCTTTTTGAGGACACGCTTCTGTAAATGTGGTAAAAGATGTTGGGAAGAAAGGCAATTTGGGGAGCGCAGTTTCCAGTGGTTCACAGGCTACCAGAAGCATTCGGAGACCAAACACCTATACCTGAGATCATTTCCCGCTGCTATTTTAGGAGAGGGTCTCTGCCTGGGTTTTTGCACTTACTCCAAGTTAATGAGTACAGACTTCTGTGAGTATGCTGGGCGACCAGGTGAGTGACAGTTCCACAGCCTGGGGAGCGTGGTGCAGAGGAAGGAGGAGAGTGAAGCGTCTCTGGGGAAGGTTTGGTTTCTGAGTCTGGAAGGGTCCTTCAGTCTCTGCAAGTGGGGGAACCCCTGGGAACTTTGCTCTGGGGCAAAAGAGGCCTGAGGGATTCATGCTGGAGCTCTCAGGATTCCCACCAGTTAGAGAAGCAGGGCTGTGGGAACCGGTATTCAAGATGTGGTACAAGCAGCTTCTCTGCGGGAAGTGGATGTAGGTGATGGGGAGAGAAAAGGGAAACTTCACTGCTGTGGGCTAGGAGTGCAGCTGAATTTGGGTCTGTGTCTGAAGACACCGATGGAGAATCGTTAAGAGTTACAATACATTTGTGAATCTGGAATATATACTTCTTTCAAAAATAGTGTATGAGCTTCAAGTCAGCAACAAGTAAATTAAAAATAATAACAGAGAAGGACTTCTAAGTCTGAGTAAACGCCATAAACGGTTAAGGCAGAACTTCACAGAGCAAGAGCCGTAACTCAGCAAACTTTACTGTTACTGCTTGAAAGAGAAGAGGCTTAATAAGTGTTTGCTCAATGAATACACGAAGAAACACAATTGAGAACTTGTTTGTTTCAATCCCATCAGATATAAGGTCTTCTCATGGGCAAATCCTACCCCTGGATACAACCCAGTCCTAGAAGCTGTATTGCAAAGCACAGTTCCCACAGCGCATAGATCCGACGGTTCAGAAATACTGAGTCATTTGGTGGGAAGCAGTCAACGAGCAAAACCACCACCAGCAACTGTTCTTTCCGCTGGGCTGCGCGGACTACGTAAGGGACACCGGGCAGCAGGGACGGTACTGGCAACAGAAGCGAGGACATTTGTTTGGGGCCAACCTCTACACCTTTGCAGATCTTAGTGTTTTAATCTACAAAGTGAGCATTTTGGACTATGTTAAGTTTTTCAAATTTTTAAATAGTAAAATTCATCCACCTTTTCCCCCAATCCCCAAAAAAAAGACATCTCAAGAGAGACTTATGTATAAAATAGATCCCGCTGAAATGCTCTGCGTGACACTGGCCCTAGCAAGTCGCCTCCGCAGGCCATGCCCAGTCACCCCGAGGCACCTCCCTGGAACCCCAGGGTTCTCAGAATCACAGTCTGAAAATGTGCTAGATTCGATTTGCATTCCTATCAAATCCTTCCTTTCCTTTTCTGTCACTGCAGAGGAAGAAACGTTCCATCTTTCCCAGACTCATCTTGTGGTTTCGCCTCCTCACTCTTTGCACCCCCTCCCCTGGAACCGCCCCCTGCTCTACCCTTTGGATGAGCTCCTTCTCTATTTCTTTAAACCCAACATTCTGGTGCTACTTCTTTATCAAAAGAGTAGCTTACCGACGGGGGTCCTCTTACTATCATTCCCTCATCCCTTTATTTATTCAAGAAGACGCTGTGTACCATTCGGTGCCCGACTATGCTGGGTCCTCAGATGCACTGGTGAACAAGACAGACGCTTCCTGACTGTCACGGTGTTTATTACAGATTTTTCATTTTTGTAGGTTGGCTCTGTCTCCCCCTACAAGTTACAGCATTTGTTATTGACACTGATGACATGTCACCTCCAGTTCATGCATATAATGAAGTCAGGATAAAATCCAAGTAACTGAGGCTGCTTTGCCAAGGTTCGGTACTTTTTCAAAAACAGGCTTTTTGGGCAAGACTCCAAAAAAGGTTTTTTTATTTGGGAAAAAGATCAGGGATCAAAGGAAGTTAACAATCAAGACTGAGAAGAATATAAGAAACTAACTTTTGAGTAAAATGGGGAGGACTCTAGTTTTTTTTCCTTTAGGCTCTCTTAGGAAGCAAGAGATCTGCTGACAATAGAACACTGGAAAGCAGAAAGTCAAAGAGAAGTTTAAAATCAAAAGAGAGGGACTAGAAAATCCAGGAACCCAGGGCACGATGTCCCTGCGTGACACCACAGCGGAGTGCAGCCCCCGCCTGTGCTTCCCACAGGCCCTCACACAACCGCAATCTGGGTCATCTCCGTTGGGAGCTGGGCCCCACGCGAAGGGGATCAGAGCCGGGAGCCGGGCCCCACGCGAAGGGGATCAGAGCCGGGAGCCGGGCCCCACGCGAAGGGGATCAGAGCCGGGAGCCGGGCCCCACGCGAAGGGGATCACCGCCGGGAGCCGGGCCCCACGCGAAGGGGGTCACAGCCGGGAGCCGGGCCCCACACGAAGGGGATCACAGCCGGGAGCCGGGCCCCACGCGAAGGGGATCACAGCCGGGAGCCGGGCCCCACGCGAAGGGGATCAGAGCCGGGAGCCGGGCCCCACGCGAAGGGGTTCCAGGTGGCCTGGTCAGTGTAGCTGGCAGCCCCCAACCCATACTGAACCCAGGAAAGCTTCTCAAGTGGCACAGAAGTCACAAAACCACACATAATAAGGATGTGTCTGAATTCAAGAGAACTAGTCAATTAAGGAAAATATTTTGTTACTTTGCTAAAGGCTATTGCTGAAGATCAAGAAATCACTCCTCTCCTGTGGTTCTGCCTCAGGATTTCGGCCTCACGAACATCAGTCATTTCTGGCAGAATGCGGACAGGCTATACCTCACTCTTTTTTTTTTTTGAGACGGAGTCTCGCTCTGTCGCCCAGGCTGCAGTGCAGTGGCGCGATCTCAGCTCACTGCAAGCTCCGCCTCCCGGGTTCACGCCATTCTCCTGCCTCAGCCTCCCGAGTAGCTGGGACTACAGGCGCCGCCACCTCGCCCGGCTAGTTTTTTGTATTTTTAGTAGAGACGGGGTTTCACCGTGTTCGCCAGGATGGTCTCGATCTCCTGACCTCGTGATCCACCCGTCTCGGCCTCCCAAAGTGCTGGGATTACAGGCGTGAGCCACCGCACCCGGCCATCTACCTCACTTTCAAATACAGAGGCAGAGGTGATGGAACACAAAAGGATACTGGAATTATTTTCTTCTGAATTTCACTGTAGTCTTTGTGCAGTAAAGTGATTTACATATCACCGTTTTCACACAAAAGACAGTCGCTTCTGAGCGGGGACTGAGCCACGTCCTGCTCCAAAATAAACCTCAAACATTTTCATTTTGAAGTTTTCTGTTTTAGTTCATAGGCTAACCTTCACCTGTCATTTCAATGGGCGGTAAAGTTTAATCCTCAAGAAATTTCTAAACTTCTCAACTATTATGTCTTTAGGAACTAAAATTTGCTTAAAATAGGTGAAATCTGGTCCGGTGCGGTGGCTTACGCCTGTAATCCCAGCGCTCTGGGAGGGCAAGGCGGGTGGGTCGCCTGAGGTCAGGAGTTCAAGACCAGCCTGGCCATGGTGAAACCTCATCTCTACTAAAAATACAAAAAATTAGCTGGGTGTGGTGGTGCGCGCCTGTAATCCCTGCTATGTGGGAGGCCGAGGCAGGAGAATCGCTTGAACCCGGGAGGCAGAGGTTGCAGTGAGTCGAGATTGTACAATTGCACTCCAGCCTGGGTAACAAGAGCAAAAAACTGTCTCAAAAAAAAAAAAGGTGAAATCTGAAGCTCGGTGCAGAAGAATTAGTAACAATTGAGAAAAACAAGATGGGGAACTATTAGAAAAAAAAGTAAATTAGGAAATTCCATTCTCTTTTTTGAAGGATGACAGGTGAATATATGTCCTCCAGATTGTTCACCCAAATCGAGAGTGAGTCCGGACCATGTGCTGCTGAAATTCAACAGTCAGGGTGAACACGAGTTTCAGACAGCCGGTGGGACTTATTCCCAAAATCAAGGACCTCACTCTCCAAACCCCTTCAAGACAGTGCATTTCGTATTTTTAGTACAGATGGGGTTTCACCATGGCCAGGCTGGTCTTGAGCTCCTGACCTCAGGTAATCCACCCACCTCGCCCTCCCAGAGTGTTGAGATTACAGGCGTGAGCCACCGCACCCAACCAGATTTCACCTATTTTAAGCAAATTCTAGTTCCTAAAATTTGACTGCATGCAGGCATGGGAGCATGGCTTTGCTAAGTCCACTCTAGGCAACCGTCTGGATGAGCAAGAAGAGCAATTCCACAGCCCCCTAAGGAGACGGCACTGGGGAGCTGGGGAGCTGAGATTCGGCGTGAGACGGGGCTCTCATTTCAGAGTACTTAACCGATGGCTGCCTTAGGATTCCTGAGGGAAACATATACGACAAACTTCCAATATCTTCTCCTTCATCTAGAAAAGCTATCCAACACGATTCCAGCTGCCTTTAAGATTATAAATTCACTGGAATCAAATCAACCTGTACAGCAATGGATCAGTGATCCAGTATTAATGATTTATTTTTTATTTTTTTAAGATGGAGTCTCGCTCTGTAGCCCAGGCTGGAGTTGCAGTGGCGTGATTTCGGCTCACTGCAACCTCCACCTCCTGCGTCCCAGTTCAAGCAATTCTGCCTCAGCCTCCTGAGTAGCTGGGATTACAGGAACGCACCACCATGCCCAGCTAATTTTTGTATTTTTAATAGAGACGGGCTTTCACCACGTTGGCCAGGCTGGTCTTGAACTCCTGACCTCATGATGTGCCCGCCTCGGCCTCTCAGAGTGCTGGGATTACAGGCGTGAGCCACTGCGCCCAGCCATGAATTTTAAAAACCTTATAGAATTCATGACAAAGCTTAAAAATGTTCAGAAATTCACCCATTCAATAAATTTTCTATACAAAAATGCAGAAAATGCAATATATTTTAAAAACGAACACAAATCATTTATCTCTATTATACATGATGAAGCATACTCGATCAAAGTATATGCTGCTTTGAGTAATCTGATCATTTCCAGTAATGGCTTTTTAACTAATTAGGCTTAAAAGTATCCATGTATTAATATGATGCTTTTTGGTGCACAGGACTGGCATCTACTCCAACAAAATTCTACTTATGTGCAAAAGCTATGAATAATATTCAAAATAATTAATTTCTAGAGAAAATATTACGAAGGCAGGCAGGACTTATCACAACACTGAAATCAAACACATTGTCACTTACGATTAGCTGTTTCAATCCAACAAAAGATTGTTCCACTGAGTCGGCATTTAGGACTTGTCTCTTCGCTGCAGCTTTTTCACCCAGAAAGCGAAGCATCAAGTCTTTAACTGCATCTCCCTGGGAAGAAGAGAAGAAAAATATGTCAAGACAATAAAATGTCAGTTAAACTCAGCTAACCAGAACCCATAACTAAACAAAATTTCTTTTTTCTCCAGTGGCTTATGGAGGTAAAAGTAACGGTTATAGTATCGTAAAACTTCAATTAACCAGAAGCTAAATTACCACAATTGTTAATAAAATGCATAATTTTAGAATTGCTCCTTATTCTTTTTATTTTTAAAATTATATATTTATTCACCACTGATTGGAAAGCATGTTCTTTATTCTGAAGAGGAAACGGTAAATCCTGCCACCTACCACCAGGCTTGCAGTGCGAGGCAAAGCCAAGCCAGCAGAGGGGCCTCAGGTGAGGGGCCTCAGGAGGCCCAGGAGAACGAAGGTGACACTGCTGGGGACCAGGGGCTGCACCACACAGTGGCCAGACTTGCGCTGGTGCAGGCAGGCCTGAATAGTCTTCCCAAATTCCATCAAGGCCCCGAAAACTGAGACCCCCTTTCACAGCAGGTCCTCGATAGCCTCGCTGAGCCAAGCCCTGCTCCAGGAGCTGGTGGGCTCACTTCATGCTGCAAGCCAGGGAAGAATCCAGTTGCCTCTGCACGGGACTGTTTCTACCTCCTGACCCAACTCCTCTGATTACACTGATCTTTCGATGGTGCTGAAGAACACTGAAAGTGGAATCTGAAGCATGTCACTTACTTTAAAGGGAAGACACAGAAGGGCAAGGGGAGGGAACCGGTGCTTTTGTGTGGCCTGGGGACAGAAGAGATGTGCCAATGACCTGCACTGAGCAGGGAGCGATCTCATAGCTGGTGTCAAGCCAGATGCTGGGTGAGCTGGCCTTCATGAGCCTCAGGAGTCAGCACGGTTTGGGGGCCCCAGGGAAGGGCGTGAAGTTACCAAGTCTGTTGCATGGGGACAAACTAGTCATCCCAACAGTGCAGAGAAAACTGTTACAGTCCTCGGGCCTCAGTGCTGTTTCGGTGGCTGCCCCGCAGGCTGAGGGAGAGTCCAGGGTAAGTAAAGGCTGCTCACAGGACGCAATGCTCTCCATGGGCAGCAGGAGAAGCCTCTCACACACAGCGGGGACCAGGACACAGCCCTGGACCATCTCTCTCCCTTCTGGGGGTGCTGCTGACTGAGGAAAGGCACCTGGGAAGGGGCAGCGGCATTGAGGTCCCTGAAACACCTGAGGCAGGGACAGCCGGGGGGACAGAGCAGCCCAGGGGGAAAGGGCAGCAGCACTGAGGTCCCTGAAATGCCAGAGACAGTGAGCAGCCCGGGAGGAGGAAGCAGTGGCTCTGAGGTCCCTGAAATGCCCGGAGACAGCAAGCAGCCGGGACCTGGCTGGACCTTCCCTGACATGTGCTCTGGGCATCTGGCCCGCAGCAGCTGCTGACAGGGACACGGCACAAAGGCCCTGCAGTCTCTCAGGTGAACAGAAGAAAGCCTCAAACTAGGACAACCCCAAGATGGGGGGTGGAGAAAGCCAAGACCTCTCCATCCCAGCACAAAGCTGCCTCCCAGCCGCAGGGAAGCTGATGCTCATGCTGCAGGCAGGCCACCGGGAGCACACAGTGACTGAGGGTGCACAGACGCCTGCGTGCCCCCCGCCTGGACTTCACCACTGGCTCAGATCTCTTCCTATTGTTCTCCTACCCTCTTTTTGCGGGGGGAAAAGAAAAGCATAGAAGTTGTTTCTCCTAAGAAGCACGGTTATTTCAATCTTTCGCTATCTTTCAAAATGGTGACACTTAAAAGAAGAACAACATCTAGAGCATGAGAGCAAGAGAATCAGAAAAGCTGCTGACATTGCTTCTCCCCTCTGCTGCCTCCCTCTCTCCCCGGAGAGATCAACAGCCTGCGGCAGGAGGGGCCGGGCGGCTCCATGTCACAGACCTGTCTTTTCCCTGGTGCTAAACCTGGTGCTCGAGGCCGACGTCACGTTTTCTCACATTGAGGCAAAGACCTAGGGGCAGCCGTTGTATAATTTCTGCGTTCAGAGTGTAAGGTGAAGTACTTCAAATACCAGATCCACAAAATCAGCTAACTGATCTAGCAGCAATAATTACAGGGCAAAATAAAAGAGTTCAGACCCAGCGCTCCAGAAAGCTCTGCAAAAACGCAACTCTTCTCAGACAAAGAGCATCTCAGCCAGAGGGCAGCGAGCTGGGTGAAGAGCAAAATCAAATCGCAATGCCAGGGACGGGGGGGCAGGGACAACTCCTCCATCCCCGCCACATTCCCAGTGAGACCATGCTGCAAAAATCTCGCCCTTAAAATTCTCTGTTAGTTAATATTTTAGTTACCACAGCAAGTTCCTGAGATATTAGCATATGCATGGCTATCAAATATCCCATCAACGGAGGGCCAAGGATGTGACAAGCGTCTTAAGACAAACCTCGCCCTTGCTGTGTGGCTAACGGCACAGGGAGGTGGAGACGCTGGCACTGCATCTCCTCAGTGGTTACTGTGCGGAGGGGAGGGAGCTTCCCGCAGGGCCTTCTAGAGCGCTGTGCTGCTGCACCTGGATGGAATCCAGCTAGAACCAATGGCAAACCATTCAGCGAGGGTCTACTTTATCCAGGGCAAGGTTCAGGGAACACGAAGGAGATATACGAACATATCACAATCTGGGACTCATCGTGATCTCACCATCCCATTCTCCTGGTCAGGTGCATTTATGGAGGAGCAAGTGGCTGTTCTCACAGCTGACAGGCGCTTAGGGGCCTGGCTGTCTTTCCTGCAATGGGGGAATAGTCTCAGTTTTCTCTTCTTGATTTTCATGGTGAAAGACAAAACAGAAGCCAGAGCAGTGGACTGAAAGCTTACAGGCCTTACTGCCTGGGAAGCCTAAAGACACAAATGCTCATGGGGTAGTGTTGCTGAAAGGCAGCAGGCCCTGCACCTGGCACAGAACTCGCTGAGCTTTCCGCCACATTGCCAGTGCAGAAAGGTGCCTCTTTGTCCTCGGAGGGTCTATCCTCTGGCTCCAGTGTTTGCTTACTCCGGGGAAAAATGAGACCACCTGAACCAAAAACCACAACAATTAAAACAAAACCCAAACCCAAACTGAAGGATGTGGAGAAACTGGAACCCTCACGCGCCACATCATCGGTGGGGATTCAACATGGAATAGCCATTCTAGAAACAGTCTGGCGGGGCCTCAGAACAGAGTTACCGTAGAACCAGCAAGTCCATCCCAAGCTATACATCCCAGATAGCTGAGAACACACAGACACAAACACATGTGTGTGAATGTTCACAGTAGCATCACTGACAATAGCCAAAAGGTAGAAACAGCCCAAATGTCCACCAACTGATGAACGAATAAAAAGCAGCAGTAATTTTCTTCTATCCATTTCAGGGTAACTGGGACTGGACTGTCTTGATGTGAACAACTGCAATATTGCTCAGAGGAAATCTAACAACTGTCTTCACACACAGCAAAGGACTGTGACCCGAGAGAAGGAAAACATGACTTGAACCCTTGAACCCAATGGCACTTTTTGGACCACACTGCAGGAGAATCCCAAGCAGGGTTTGGGATGTCACGGAGGTTAAGGCGGACGGGCTGAGGAGGTTGAGACTGTACTCAAATATGCTTTCCCAACATTCTTATTTTGCTAAATTACTAGCAACAATGGAGGGAAAGTGTGAGAGTATATGTGTGAGAAAGAATATACAACATTATCTCTATATAAGTTCCACCTACATAATCCTTTGTGGTTTACTCTAAAAACCCAGCTACAATTTATAACGTAATTTACTAAAAAATGGTTTTGGAACCTACTTACAAACTGGATAATTCTTATATCCAGAGACCTAGAAAGGAGGGAGCTAAGCAGAGAAAGGGTTTGTGTGGGAGCCCTTGAGTTTACTGCTGATCACTCAGCTATATGTGCAGAGGGTGCAGCTCTGAAGACTGGAAAGGACGGGGCGCTGTGAGCTGGCAAGCCCAGAGCTCACATAGGGCTGTGGGGTGTTGAGTGTGGGTCTGCCATGGACGGGGCGCTGTGAGTTGGCAAGCCCAGAGCTCACACAGGGCTGAAAGGTGCTGAGTATGGGTCTGCCACGGTGGAGTGCTGTCACCGAACAGAAGGGGCATTCAGTATAGACTTCAGAAAGGTCACCCAAAAGTAGAAGCTACTAGTCTAAAGTCATTGTAAAAAGCCTAAAAACAAACTTGAAACTAAACCTGTAAATAAGTTACTTGCTTGTCAGAATAAAGGACAAGTCTTTTCAAAGGAAGATGAAAAAGCCAGACATACAACCTGAAATCCACACCTTCTAATAAAAAATTACTAGACATGTAAAACATGTCCTGTAACTAAGAGAAAAAGTACATAAAAATAGATCCAGATATTACATAGATAATGGAACTTTCAAATAAGAACTTTTTTTTTCTTTTCTTTCTTTCTTTTTTTTTTTTTTTTAAAAGAGGCCTATGTTGCCCAGGCTGGCCTCAAACTTCTGGGCTCCAGTGATTCTCCTGCCTCAGCCTCCTGAGTGGCTGTGACTACAGGTACATGCCACCACACCCGGCTCAGAAAAGAACTTTAAGGTGTCTCTTATAAATGTTCTCAAGAGCTTAAAGCTTGAAAATGATAAGAAAAGAAAAATGATACAAAGAAGAACCACATAAAAATTCCAGAGATAAAAAACACGGAAAAGTCAATAGGATTAGCTGCAAACTAAAAAGTCACAAGAAAAGATGAGTGAACTTAAGGACAGCAATAGAAATTCTAAACTTAACCACAAAGAGAAAAAGACTGGAAAATAAAAACAATAACAAAAACAGATCCTCAGTAACTTCTGTGGCAACATTAAGCAGTATGTATACTTGGGAGGTTCCAGAGGTAGGAAAGAGAAAAAACACAAAAAATACCTGAAGAAATAATGACCAAAAATTTCCCCAATCTGACAAAAATGATAAACTCTCAGATCCAAGATGGTCAACGAATGCCAAGCAAGATAAACATAAATCCCATGTGAAGGTATGTCAGAACCAAACTGCTGAAAAACCAGGGATAAAATCGTAAAAGCACCTAGAGGAAAAATATGCAATTAGGCACAGAAGAGCAAGGATAAGAATCACTACAGACTTCTCATCAGAAACTATGCAAGTCAAAAGACAGTGGGATGGCATCTTACAAGGTCTAAAAAGAAAAAAAAAACCTGCTAACCTAGAATTCTCCATACTGTAAACATGTTGTATATTCAGCAAAAATAAGCTTTAATAATGAAGATGAGGCTGAGCATGGTGGCTCATGCCTGTAATCCTAGCACTTTGGGAGGCCAAGGCAGGCAGATCACTTGAGGCCATGAGTTCAAGACCAGCCTGGCCAACATGGTGAGGCCCTGTCTCTACTAAAAATACAAGAACTGGCCAGGCGCAGTGGCTCACTCCTGTCATTCCAGCACTTTGGGAAGCTGAGGTGAGCGGATCACTTGACATTAGGAGTTTGAGACCAGCCTGACCAACATGGCGAAACCCCTGTCTACTAAAATTACAAAAATTAGCTGGGTGTGGTGGCGCATGTCTACTCAGGAGGCTGAGGCAGGGGAATTGCTTGAGCCTGGGAGGCGGAGGTTGGAGTGAGCCAAGATTGTGTCACTGCACTCCAGCCTGAATGACAGAGTGAGACTATGTCTCAAAAAAAAAAAAAAAAAAAAAAAAAAAAATTAGCTGGGTATGGTGGTGCATGCCTGTAGTCCCAGCTACTTTGGAGGCTGAGGCGTGAGAATCACTTAAACCTGGGAGGAGGAGGTTGCAGTGAGCTGTGATTGCAAAACTGTACTCCAGCCTGGGCAACAGAGCAAGATTCTGTCTTGAAAAAAAAAAAAAAAAAGATGTAATAATTTTGAAATCAATAAAAGCTGCAAGAATCTGTAGCTAGTACACCTGCACCCAAAATTAAAATTTCTGCCCTTCAAAAGATACCTAAGAAAATGCAAAAACAAGGCACAGAATAGTAAAAAAAAAATTTGAAACACATCTATGGTATATGATAGCTCATTTCCAACTAGGATATTTACAGAACTCTTAAAACACAGTAACAATAAGACAAATATCCACAGTCTGAAGGATAGAGAAGACATCTGAAGAGATACTTTATAAAGATATACAAATAGCCTATATATCAAAGGATTAATAGATCAGATCCTACGTATCAAGTAGCCTATATAACCTCAGTCATCAGAGAAATGCAAAAATCGAAAAAAGTTGATTATACCATGGATATAAAATAATTGGAACTCTCATGGGCTGCTGATGGAAATGTGAAATAGTGTGCCCACTTTGGAAACTGTTCTATTTCTTATAGAACGAAATGCATACTTATCATAAACCCCAGAAAGTACGCTAGTAAGTTTTTACCCAAGAGAAACGAAAATATATCCACACAAACGACTGTGCTCAAATATGCTTTCCCAACACTCTCATTTGCTAAATTACTAACAGGAGACAGTATGTGTGAGTGTGTGTGTGAGAGACAGAATATACAACATTCTCTCTCTATAATAAGTTCCACCTACAGAGCCCTTTGTGCTTTATTCTAAAAACTCACCTACGATTTATAACATAATTTACTAGAAAATGGGTTTTGAACGTACTTACAACCTGGATAATTCTTATATATGCAGCAGTGGGAATTTAGTTAACAGCAAAGGCTCAAGGCTGGCAGTAATTATGGATTCTAGATTCAAGATTTTTGGTGCTGGAAGGACTCACTGGAGGAGACTCTCAGCCATCATCCACCAATCTTTGATCTCCCCTTCTTCTTTTTTTTTTTTTTTTTTACTTTAGACAAAGTGTCAGAGTGGCTGGAATGCAAAGTTGCCCAGGCTGGAATGCAATGGTGTGATCTCAGCTCACTGCCACCTCTGCTTCCTGGGTTCAAGTGATTCTCCTGCCTTAGCCTTCCAAGTAGCTGGGACTGCAAACGTGCACCACCACGCCTGGCTATTTTTTGTATTTTTACTAGAGATGGGGTTTCACCATGCTAACTAGGATGGTCTCGATCTCCTGACCTCGTGATCCGCCCGCTTCGGCCTCCCAAAGTGCTGGGATTACAGGTGTGAGCCACCGAGCCTGGCCCTCCCCTTCTTCTAGTAACAGAACTTCGGTTTTGCCTGGGCACATGACCCCTTACCTAAAGACTATTTTCAGCCTTTCTTGCAGCTTGGTGTGGCCAAGTCACTAAATCCTAGGCAGTGGGAGGTGAGTGGACACATTGTCTTCCAGATGACGCATCGTAAAAGGAATACTGCAGAGCTCTCCAGCCTTTCCCTCTTCCAGATAGCTGGAAGACAGCAATGGGAAAACGCTTCCTGGACTTGGTTGAGGAAGGTGGAGCCAATCCACAGCGCTGGTTCCTATCTCCAAAGTGTTCCACCACCCTGAAATAAACAGGGATCCCATTCCAGCCACCGTACCTTTGCCTTGCTTTGTTAATGCAGCTGAGCCTACAGCCTGACTGACAGACTTACCAAAACCTTTCATTTTACAGAGAAGAAAATAGAGCCACAGATGTTCAATGAATTCCCTTACGTTACACAGGTTATTGGCAAAGCAACAATTTGAAACCAATTCTTCCAATTCAAGACTCTTCCTAAGTTCACATACTGATCAGGGATATGTCTACGTATCAGGCAACTTCTGGGACCCTGGAGGAGACTTAGCTACTCATTCTTTATAGAACACTAAAATGAAGCCATTTGACTTCCAGTTCTTCTTCTTTTTTTTTTTTTAATGTGGGTAAATAGAAAAGGCATTTTATTTTTAAATTTTAGAATATTTAGTTGACAAATACAAATTATATATATTCAAGGTATACAACATGATCATTTGTTATAAGGAGACGTTGTGTACTGAATTCCAAATCCAAATAATTAACACAACTGTCACTACCCATAGTTACTGTGTGTGTGTACATGTGTGAGGGTGGTGAGCGGACACTTGAAATCTGCTCTCATCAAATTTCAAGTAAACACTGCAGTATTACTAACTACAGTCACCATGCTAAATGTACATTCCATCCCCAGCACTCCTTCCTCTTGCATAAATGAAGCCCTGTACCCTTTGAGTAACATCTCCCCATGCCCCTCACACTCCCAGGCCCCAGCTTCTATGAGTCCGACTTTTGTAGATTCCACATGTAAATGAGATCACCTGGTATTCATCATCTTGTGTCTGGCTTATTTCACTTAACCTAATGTCCACCAGGTGCATGCATAGAGTCACAAATGGCAAGGTTTCCCCTTGTTTTTTAAGGACTAAATAGAATTTCATTGTGTATATTTTCTTTATTTTATTTTTTAAGAGACAGGTCTTACTCTGTTATCCACGCTGGAGTGCAGTGATGCAATCACAGCTCATTGCAGCTTTGAACACCATGGCTCAAGTGATCCTCCTGCCTCAGCCTCCTGAGAAGTTGGGATTATGGGCGCGAGCCACTATATACCACATTCTCTGTCCTCTCACCTATCGATGGGCGCTTAGGTTGATTCCCTATCTGGGCTACTGTGAAGAATTCTGCAGTGAACATAGAGCGCAGGCATCTCTCTGATATCCTGATTTCAATTTCTTTGGATACATACCCAGAATGGGGGACTGTTAGATCATATGGCTGCTCTATTTTTAACTTTTTAGGGCACCTCCATAATGTTTTCCATAATGGCTGTATTAATTCACATTCCAACCAACAGTGTACAGGGGTCCCTTTCCCCACACCCTCACCAACTCTTGCTGTCTCCAGAGTTTTTGGTTAATAGCCATGATATCTCATTGTGGTTTTGATTTGCATTTCCCTGATAATTAGTGCTGTTTCTAGTTCTTTGATTTAAACAGAAATCTTTCTGAGAGAAATATAATCAGTCATTTTCTATGGTAGAGAGAAATACAACATAAGACAAAGAGGCCAGAACTAAGGCAAACAGGACCTGTGTTCTGGCATTGGCTCTGCAGTGTACTGGCTGCATTACCTAGGGTGAACACGCCCATGGGAATCTGCCTGGACCTCTACTGAGCCACAGTGCACTGAAATTATCCATTTGCAGGTCTGCCTTCCCTTGTCTAGGCCATCCGTCCTGGTCTGGGCTGGCGGATGGGCCCCACGCCCTCCTTTGTGTCACGAGGAGAGAGGCTGTCTGGGACATGGCAGGCTTGCTGGCGAACGCACAAGTCATTCGGATCTGTTTCCTCATCATAAAAGGAGAAACAGGACTGAATCAGAGGCCTTTCAGCTGTTTTAAGGAACAGGTGCTTTCCATTCCTTGAAAGCTTGGAGCTTGCTGCAAGGTATTCGGTACTCTTAGCCCTACTCACGAAATGTCATATGCTCACCCCAGCCCTTTTGTCAACCAAAGTGAAACACCTCTGCCCATTTCCAAATGTACCTAAGACCCTTGGACTCCAGCACCCAGTTCGGAAGCAATAGGTTAAGTCTTTCCTGTGGCAGCCTTCAGATTTCCTCTGAGTTACAGTCAGAGGGAGAAGGAAACAGCGAGCATCAGAGGGTTTGAAAGACAGTGCTAAAGGCCAAACCCACAGATGTTAAAGGAATTTCACAGCAGAGAGGACACACAACAGAGAGAAGGGAAGAAACATGGAGAAGAACACGAAAGCCATCTTGGGGGTACAGGGTACAGAGACAAGACCAGGGAGTGGGAGAACAGGTAAGGATTCAGCGACAAATAAATCTAATCCTACAATCCAAATACCCCTGACATCAAAGTCCAGAATTGGTATTCATTAAAAAGATCCTGCAAAGGTTAAAATATGCTCAGTATATTCTGCCTAAGATGGTAGAGAAGGATGCCTAGACCAATGCCTGGTCAAGAGTAAGCACACAATAAATACTGTAAATGAATATTAGTAAATTAGTCAATGAATATTCTGGAAAGACTGCCATGTAAAATACCCAAAATATGGATGTCTATAGGCTTATACTTCAGTTATCTGAAAAAATTAATTGGCTTCATTTCTCTAGCATGTCACTTTTCTTTTCCTAGAGAATTCATCACTCCTAGGTCTCAGCCATCTATCAATTCAATAAAAATAGTTACAGTCATACAACTGGCTTATTGGCTTACCCGCCTGTGTTCAGGAGTGGGTAAGTGGCTGCACTAAAGGGGGCTGTAGGTCCTTCTTTCAGTTCAGGAAAACAGACGCGCACAGGACCTGAGGCCAGTAAGCTGGGAGGTGGGGAGCCCCGCCATGTACAGTGCCATATGGAAACTACTAATCCTGTCCCACAATTTGGTTGCAATAAACTAAAACTGACATGCATATGATTTAATCTGATACATATGTATACATATATTTATAAAAAATTTTATCATACAATGCATGCTACATGTTATCGTCTGTCCTGATTTTCAAATTTAATAGTATGAGATGAACCTCATTAAGTATTCTGTTTTATATGTTTTTTAAAAATAGATTTTACAATTTATATTATTACTCACCAATGATCAGAGGAAGATTTTATTACTCAGAGCACTTTTAGGTTTGCTGCAAAATTAAGCAGGGTATAGAGATCTTCCATATACTGCCTGTCCCCCCCAACACACAGTCTTGCCCATTAGCAACACACCTCACCAGAGTGGTCCACTTACTGCAACTGATGAATCTACACGGACACAGACACATCATTGTCACCCGAAGTCCACAGCTTACATGAGGGTAGACTTTTGGTGTAGTACATTCCATGGGCTTGGTAAAATAAATAACAACATGTACGCAGCATTAAAGTATCACACAGAATAGTTTCATTGCCTTAAAATCCTCTATGTTCCGCCTGTTCATCCCTTCTTCATTTTAAAAACTTACATCAATATTCCATTGTAAAGATGGGGTGAGTCATATGTATTCAAGTCTCCTAATAACGGGCTTTTAGATTATTTCAGATTCTTCGCAAATATAAACCACCCTGATAGACATCTCAACAGCTGGTATATGTATACAAGTATGATTATCTCCTCACAATACATTCCTAAGAGTGGAATTTCTGGGTCAAAGGAAATGCACATGTTGATGTGCATTTTAAAATTTACTTAAATATGTTTGTACTGATTTTGGTCTCATCTGGGCTGCCTTAGAGAGACTATTTTCCCACACTTCAACAAACAGTAAATCATGATTGATAGATGGAAATGGAAATGACTGAGTGTGATGGCAGCAGGAGGCAGACAAATCTCAGGCAGACAAATTCTAGGCAGACAGGACGTCCGCGGTGAAATCTGACTGTCCAGCTCCAGAGTTTAAAGCCTGGCTGCAAGTCCCGGATAAACCTATGGAAGGGACTGAGACCCTCTCGTCCCATGTGGCGCACTTTTATCTGACTGATTACCCCTCTTCACCTATTTTACATATACCTACCCTTCCCCAGTTGGTTTTTTCCACTATCGTTCCCACCTTTGAGTGGTGACTTCGTTTTAGCCTTCTTTTTTGCATGCTCACAATCAGCATGCACCCCTCCATTCTGAGCCCAAAAAAGCCCCTGAGTCAGCCACATCAGGAGAGAGACCACCTGACTTCCGGTGGGGAACCACTCTCGCCTCCTCTCTGGGCTGAGAGCTGTTTTGTGCTCAATAAATCTCTTGTCCGCCCTCCTCACACTCGGTTGTCAGCATAATCTCGTTCTCTTGGAAGCAGGCCAGGAACTCAGGACTCCGCGGAATGCAGGTACCAAGACAGCAGTAACCCTGTAATCCTCCATCCCCCACTCCCTTCGGCTGCCCCACTCGACGGGAAGCAATGGTCTGTTAATGTGCCCGTTTGGAGCTGTTAAGATGCCCGTTAGTCGGGCTGCAGACGCGGGTCGAAAAGAGCCATGTGCACGCTCCAACGTCCCTTCTGGGGCTTCGGGGTCGCGGGCGTCGCTGTTTGGGCGCCACGGTGTTCCCCTCGCCTGGAGGCGAGAGTCCACTGTGGGAGTCACTTGTCACATGCCTGGTCCAGCTACAAGCCCCGCGTGGAGCCTACTCCTGTGCTGGCGGTTGGAGAAGCCCCAGGACCCCTGCACTCGGTTGCTCGCACAACCCACCTGCTGAGGGCTGAGAGCACAGTCACCGAGGCCACAGGATATGCCAAAGCGCAAGCCACGGCGGCCCGGCAGGCCTAGTGGGCGAACCTGGGCCAAGAGGCCTGGGTAGGGGCATCGCCGACCGCGGAGGTCTCCGGCTGGCAAAGCGGCACCGAAAAAAATCCTGCGTTGTCTTTCATTAGCAGTGAGATCGAATATTTTTATATTACTATTTAGCTTAACATTTACATATTTCTGTGATTTGTTACTTTTTGGGTCACGCATATTTTTCTTATTCAACCTATAAAAATTCTACATCAGGCACGTTAAATGTTACAGGAATGTATTTTTCCCTATTTTAAAGAAAGAAATGAATTTATCATTTACCGGAGTTTAAATGTCAGATGGATTACAGGACATGGAGAACTGACTGAGAGAATTACCATAGAACTGTCTGCCTTGCTGGTATTGATTTCTGCAACTCTGAGTAGCAGTCCATTAAATACATTCTGTTGGGGGAAACCAACAGATCCTAACTACCCAGGCACAGAGGAACACAGCCGCTCCCAATCGGATGTTAGGAACTACTGAAAACAAGGCTTTCCCCGTCCCTTGAGGGGCACCACGCGTGTCTCACAGAGGCAGAGGGGAGGCGCGCCCTGCGGAGGCGGGAGACCCGGGCTCACCTGGATGTTGTCGAACCTGAGGCCCGGCATGGTAAGGTTCTCCTTGTCCACGAACACGGCGCCGCGCTGCTGGGCGGCCACGGCCCGCAGGACTCCACGCGTGGCCTCGCCGGGGAGCCAGGCGTCGTTCCTCCGGTCCATCTCGCTCATGCTCAGGGCGGTGGCGAAGGGGTCGTCACTCCCCGCAAACACTGCCTGGATGTGCGCGAACGGCTCTGGCGACGCCGGGGGCGCAGCGGCCTGGGGTCCTCGCATGGCCGCGGGTTCGGGGCGCCCCTCGGTCCCGGGCACAGACACGGGAGGCGGGCTGGCTGGAGCCGGGGAGCCCGCGCCGGGGTTGCTGACGGAAACGAAGGCGGAGGTCGTGAAGGAGTCGAAGAAGTCCGAGGCCAAGGAGTGGCTGGCGGCCGCGTCTCCGAAGAACGTGCTGAGGCTGGGGCTGGGCTGCACCGCCTGGGGCGGCGTCCTGGCCGGGGCCTCGCTGGCGCCTCCGAAGCTGGGCGACTTCACCATCTGCGGCTCGAAGCCGTCCCGGGGGGCCGGGGGCGCGCGCTGGCTGAAGATGGTGCACACCGGGACCGGCTCCGCAGCGGGAGGCTCCTGCTCCGGGCGCGCGGCTTCGCTGCCGGGGGCCTCGCGGGCCGCATCCTGCCTCGGGGCCCCTCCGCTCCTGGGGGCCGCGTCCTCGGGGGCGTCCTGGGGCGCACAGTCGCCGTGGACCTCGCCAGTGGGACTCGGGGTGCCCGCGGGCTCCGGGCCCGGGTCGCCTTCCCCTCCGGGCTCAGCTTCTTCCCGCGCTCGGCCCAGGTCGCCCGCGTCGCCCTCGCTGTTGTTGGGGGAGTCGGAGATGAGGACGCTCTCCATCATGTGCTCGTTCAGCTTGTCCGCGAGAGGACTCGAGCCTTCCGACGCGGTCTCGTTCTCTTCGGATCCAAACTCATCTCCGCCGAGATCGATGGTTTCCTCGTGGAACAGCAAGCCCTGCTCCTCCGGAGGCGCGAGCTGAGGGGGGTGCGGGGCCTCCGGGGCCGGGGTCTCCTCGCCGCCGCCGCCAGCGTCCTCCATGCCCCTGAAAGCAAAGACAGAAAGAAGGCCCCTCAGTGTGATCTTCATTTATCTTAACCGAAAAATGCCTATTGCTTATAGACTCAAATGACTCAGACTTCCATTTCTCCGGCTTCTTATCCATGTGCTTTTGATTATGGTAAAATACACATAAAATTTACCACTTTAAGTTCAGCAGTGTTAAGTGCATCTACATTTCTGTAACCAATCTCCAGAACACTTTTCATGTTGCAAAACTAATATCCTATCCCCATCAAACATCCCCCCGTATACCCATCTCCCCCTGCCCAGAACATCCACCATCCCACTATAAAGTAAGTGGAATCACCTGATAATCGTCTTCTTCTCACTGGCTGATTTCACTTAGTATGAAGTCCTCAAGGGCTATTTACACTACAGTTTGGTCTGTTTTCCTTCCTTTTTATGGATGGAAAATACCTAAGGTATGTGTACACTACATTTGGTTTATCCAGCTATCTGTTGATGAACATGTGGGTTGCTCCCATCTTTTAGCTATCGTGGATACTCCTGCAATGAACGTGGGTGTACAAATATCTCTCTGAGACCCTGCTTTCAATCACTTTGGGTATATACCTAGAAATAACTGCTGGATTATATGGTAATTCTATTTTTAATTTTTTTTGAGGCACCAAAAATCTGTTTTTCATAGTGGCTGAACCATTTGTCATTCCCACCAACAGCGGACAAGTGTTCCAATTCACATCCTTGCCAACACTTGTTATTTTGTTTTTATTTTATTTCATAGTAGCCATTCCAATAGGTGTGAGGTTCCAGCCATATAAACACTATTTTATTCTGAGACTCAGCTAAGTCCCTCCTCTTCCATGAACCTCTCCCAAGACTCTTCAATTTATAATAGTCTCTTCACTCTTCCCCATGCTGTCCGCCCCCCTGCCCCAGCTCATATTATCTGCCTAACTCTGGAAATCTGAGACAGTGAGAATGACATGAAAAACTTACACAGTAAGAAAACAACAGCACGCTCACTAAGCACTGATGGCTGAAGCTGACAACACAACTAGCTAACATTTATCGGCACATACTATGCCCCTGGCTGTATACACATATGCCTATGTGATTCTCAGAACACCACTCCGAGATAGCTGCTAGCACTGTCTTCGTTTCACAGATGAGGACACTGAGGCCTTGGGAGGCTATGTTAGCCAAAATCACATAGCCAGTGAGTGGGGAAACCAGGACCAGCCGAAGCCGGCATGTTGAGGGGCCACTGGCTGGTAGAGGCCACAGAATGAAACAAAGAGCTCGAACTGTAAAAAAGTATTTGTTCCTTTCCTTGAAAAACTTTTACTTTATGTAGTTTTACTCTCATAGTGAACAAATTCAAGTTAAGGAAATCTAAGAGACTATGATAAAAGATAAGGGATTTTTTTCAGAATAAAACAACACGTACCTTTTTTACTTAAAAAATGACACTTAGCTGATCTCTAGATAAGACTACCCTTTTCTCACTGTCAGCACTTCCATCACAGTATTCCCAAAGAGTCGGCCTTCCCAAAGCATTATGTTAAAGTAGTTAATCCAAGTTATACATTTGAAGAAGTTTCCGGTTCAGCCTGGTCAGTTACTAATTCCCTTATGCATTCATCCAATAATTGTTAAGTGCAAATGAATAAAAAAATCCAATGAAAAGGAGTAAAACCTTTGTTTCCTGCCATGTTTCACCGCGAGCCCAAAGAACAAACTGCCCTAGAACCCCAAAGGGGGAAGCCCCCTGGGCATGCTAAGGCTGCTCCTTCAGGTCCCACCTGCACAGGGGTAGAGGCTGGGCAGAAGGAGCAAACAAGCAGCCTGAGGCAGTGCCCTCTGGAGTCTCCCAGCAGGACCTGAAGGCACTACCGTGGTCTGCATATTTTATTTTAGAAATAAGAATTTATTTCCATATAAGCTAATGATGAGAGAAAGGGATTTTCCCTCCCTCTCATCTCCCCTCAGCCCTAACAAGATTCTAGGTTCTAAAGCTAATTCTGATTCAATCTCACAGATTTAAAAAGTTGTATTGCCTTTGTGAAGAAACATTTTTTAAGAAACAATTCTTACTATTATGAAGATGAAGCTGCTTTAAACTTCTAAGATTTAGGGAAATCTGTTTATCAGAGATACAATAACAAAGAACATCGCCTAGAAAAAATTACCAAAATAATAAAAATTAAGGTAAAATGCTTCTAAATTATAAAGCTTAAAAACTTTATAAAATGTAAATTAAAGAGAACTGATAAAATAGGAATGTCCAAAATTTTCATTAATACCTGCAGACCACTTTTGAGAAGAGAATAAAAAAATAAATTTTATTCTTAAGTAAATACCAAAGTAATAAAAAGCCCTAATAATTTAGGGCAGGGATGATCACTTTTGCTTTCACACAAATAAAATCTGGATGCAGGAAAATGCTTGTAAGGATCTGAGGGTTTCTTCTCTAGAAAATCAAGAGGAATGCTCAAATAAAAATGATACAAAACATGATTTAGATGACGCTTTTATGAATGGGAAGACATAAAGTTACATCTATATAAATTATATACATTAGATTTTGTTACAAGGGACATATAATTTTTAGCAAAATAGCTTCTTCACTTCAAGGGTTTCCGTACGCTAATCTTGTTCCAATGTAAGGTTCAAATGTAAAGCAGACAGTAGTAATAACCATGTGTATATGACCAGATAGTTCTATAACCATAAAAAAAGTACAACTAGTAGTTAAGTCTTCCCACAAAGAAAATATAGGGTCCAGATGGTTTACCAGTAAAGTCTACCAAAGATTCCGTACAGATAATTCCTATAGCACAAAAATTCTTGCAGAGAAGAAAAAGGACACACGACCCAATTCACTTTATAAGGCTAACATAATCTTGAGACCAAAATATGACAAGGCCATACTAAAAGGGAAACTATCATCTCACTCATGAACACACATGCAAAAATCTTGAAATATTAGCTAACTGAATCAGCAATGTATTTATCTTCATACCAAACTCAGGTTATCCCAGAAATGTACTGTTGGTTTAATGCTAGGAAATCTTTTTACGCAATTCAACACACTGATAGATTAAATCATAAAAAGTACATGACTATCTCAATAGATGCACAAGAAAGTATCTAATAAAATTCAGCATCTGCTCAAGATAAAACCTGTCAGCAAACTAGCAACAGAACGCAACCTCCTTAACGCAATCAAGGGTACTTACCAAAAACCTAAAGGAAACCTCAAATGAACAGTGAAACGTTTAAAGCTTTCTCTTTAAAAGTAGAAAAAAGATAAAGATGTCCTCTTAAACATTTTTATGCTGCCTAATACTAGAGGCCTCAGGCAGGATTAAGACACGAAAAATAACTAAAAGCTACAATAAAAACTGAAAAGAAAAAAATATAAACCTTCATTCTTCATGTATGATTATTTATGTAGAATACATAAAAAATCTATGGTATAAAGACTGAACTATTGGGCCGGGCACGGTGGTTCACGCCTGTAATCCTAGCAATTTGGGAGGCCGAGGAGGGTGGATCACCTGAGGTCAGAAATTCAAGACCAGCCTGGTCAACATGGTGAAACACTGTCTCTACTAAATATACAAAAATTAGCCCGCCGTGGTGGCGGGTGCCTGTAATCCCAGCTACTCGGGAGACTGAGGCAGGAAAATTGCTTGAACCCGGGAGGCAGAGGTTGCAGCGAGTCGAGATCGTGCCGCTGTGCTCCAGCCTGGGCAACAACAGCAAAACTTCATCTCAAAAAACAAAACAAAACAGAAAACAAGACTGAACTATCACAAGGGAATGTGTTGCACACATTAAGGGAAGAGATGATTTCCCTCAAGTGATGTGTCAACAAATCATGCATCTGGGAAAAAACAAACTTGGAATCTTGCCTCACCTCAGACATAGTATCAATCTCAGGGACATTAAAAACTTAACTGTGAAGGCCGGGTACAGTGGCTCACACCTGTAATCCCAGCACTTTCGCAGGCTGAGGCGGGCAAATCACCAGGTCAGGAGTTCAAGACGGGCCTGGCCAACATGGTAAAACCCCATCTCTACTAAAAATACAAAAATTAGCCAAGTGTGGTGACGGGTACCTGTAATCCCAGCTACTCTGCTACTCAGGAGGCTGAGGCAGGAGAATCACTTGAACCCAGGAGGCAGAGGTTGCAGTGAGCCGAGATCGTGGCACGACACTTCGGCCTGGGTGACAGAGCAAGACTCCATCTCAGGGGAGAAAAAAATTAACTGTGAAAGGCAAAACTTCAAAACTTTCAAAAGAAAATATAAGATAATAAACTAGGCCTAATAAATAAGTACAAACCATAAAGGTAAAATGGATACATTTGCTATATTAAAATGGAAAGTTGTATCATGAAAAATCTAAAAAAAAAACAAATGTATCATTAAGAATCTATAAAAAGGGAAACAAACAAATGTAACTGAGAAAGGATTAACATGAAGAATACATACAGAATTCCTACAAATTAATAATAGGATACTAAATGATCCATAAGGAAAATAAGCAACAGGGCTGAAAGGGGTGTACCTTTGAACATCCCTGTTGAGAAACCACTTGGTATTATCTAGCAAAGTTTAAAAAGCACATATCTTATCACTTCAATAACTATACATTTTTATTTTTCCCAGAACAATTTTTCACCCATGGTTTAAGTTATTACTATTATTTTATTAGTATTGTTATTTTCTGAGACATAGTCTTGCTCTGTCACCCTGACGGGAGTGCAATGGGACGATGGTGGCTTACTACAGCCTTGACCTTCTGGGCTCAAGCCCATCCTCCTGCCTCAGCCTCTGGAGTAGCCGGGACTACAGGTGTGCGCCACCACACTCAGCTAGTTTTGTATTTTTCGTAGAGATGGGGGCTCAATATGTTGGCCAGGCTGGTCTCAAACTTCTGGGCTCAAGTGATCCTCCTGCCTTGGCCTGCCAAAGTGCTGAGATTACAGGCGTGAGCCACTGTGCTTGGCCTCAGTAAAATCATTAAGTGTCTCCTTTCACTCTTAAAGGAGTCTTGGTTGAGACAATTAATATGCGGTCATAGTACCTAGGACCTAGCAATTCCATTGCTAGATACATACCATGGAGGAATACCTGTACATGAGCAGTGTAAGCTATGATGCTGACTTCCATAAATAACAAATCAAAATACCTTTCTTCTAAGTCCTAAAAGAAAAAGCAGGCTGGACACAGTGGCTCACGCCTGTAATCCCAGCACTTTGGGAGGCCAAGGCAGGCACATCACAAGGTCAGGAGATCGAGACCATCCTGGCTAACATGGTGAAACGCCGTCTCTACTAAAATACAAAAAATTAGCCAGGCGTGGTGGCGGGCGCCTGTAGACCCAGTTACTTGGGAGGCTGAGGCAGGAGAATCACTTGAACCCAGGAGAAGAGGTTGCAGTGAGCTGAGATCGTGCCACTGCATTCCAGCCTGGCGACAGAACAAGACTCCATCTCAAAAAAAAAGAAAAAAACAGTGGAAATAAACACTGCTTGTAGACACAGTAATAAGTAAATAAGTAGACTGTGGTATACTAAAACATAAAATATTAAAATAGCAGTAAAAATCAGTGGTGAACTGTTCCATATCTAACATATAAATTATGTTTGGATCTCGCAAATACAATTTTGCACAAAGAATGAGTAGAAAAATAAACAGCATGACTCTGTATATTCAAAAACATGTTAATGAAACAAAAGTGTTGAATCCACACACTTTTTTGTGTTTGGCAGGCAGGTCATTAGTAACCTCTTTCCGCAGGAGGGTGAATTAAGCCTAAGAGAAGTTAAGGGGCTTGCTGGGGGGCCAGGCTGGCACCGAGCCTGGAGCTGGGGGTCTCGGGGACGCCTGGACGCGCGCCAGCGGGTAGCTTCCCGCCCGCTTCGCACCAGCTTCCCCTCCCTGTAACCTCCGCGGGCTGCAGAGACGCTTCCAGCCCTCTGCAGACGTGGAGCGCGAGGGCCGCGGCGGCGTGGAGCCTGGCACAAGGCCCGCGGAGCACAGACGCCCTCGGGTGGCAGGCGACCCCGCGCCCGGACCCCACGCCCACTCTAGCATCGGCCCCAGAGAAGGTCCCCCGGGCTGAGGCCGAGGCCGGCGTGCTCCCTCCCCGAGGAGGCTCTACACGGTCCCATCCCCTCTTGACTGCCGAGGCCCTGATCCTCACCTGCCACCCGCCCACTGGGGCTGGGGGAAGGGGGCCACCTGCGGCCGTGACCAGGGTCCGAGAAGAAGGTGACAGAAGCCGGGAATCGGAGAGGAACCAGCAGCCCGGGCAGCCCTGTGCGCCTGCGCGTGCCGGGCCGCGGCACGCCTACTTCCGCGCATGCCTGGTGCAGGAACCCGTGGCCATGGTCCCAGGCCGGAAATGGGGTTCGTTTCCGGTTCGTCTGCTGCGAGCGGGGCCTGGAGCCCAAGGTGTGAACGCGTCTAGGCAACCAGGAGCCGGTAGTTGAGGGAAACGGACCCTGTACTTGGAAATGGGAACGCAGACAACACTCCATCTAGCCTGATTCTGTCACTCAGAGGCAATAGGCAAGCCTGTGGCAGATGCGGCGGGTGAAAGGGAGTCCCTTAGGCTATTTTTATTGGCCAGCATAGCCTAGAAATCAGTGTTTCTAGGGATTTGTCTTTGTGTTTCTCTGTATTTTGTAAGTTTCTCACCATGCAGCTGCAGTAGTTGCATAATAAAATTGATGATAAAGATATCAGTGATAGGTGGGTGGATTTAATCCCGAAGTATGAAGGCCCTGTTAGCTCCGCAATATCGGCAAACGGAGCGGCTGAAAAGGATGATTCTCACGTCTGGGCCATTGCTTACTTGCTTTCTTACTTTTCTTACTTTTTCTTTCTTTCCTTTTTTTTTTTAGACCGAGTCGCCCAGGCTGGAGTGCAGTGGCGCGATCTCGGTTCACTGCAACCTCCCCCTCCCAGGTTCAAGCGATTCTCCTGCCTCAGCCTCCCGAGTGGCTGGGATTACAGGCGCGTGCCACCACGCCCGGCTAATTTTTGTATTTTTTGTAGTGAGGGGGTTTCACTGTGTTGGCCAGGCAGGTCTTGAACTCCTGACCTTGTTATCCACCCGCCTCGGCCTCCCAAAGTGCTGGGATCACAAGCGTGAGCCACCGCGCCCGGCCTGCGTGATTTCTAATGTAATCTCTAAAATCTCATCCACTCAACAGATATTCATCCAGCCTTAACTCCATACCACGTGCCGTGCTCAACTGAGCAAAACCAGACCCAACCATTTCCGTCACGGAGATCGAGATCAATAAAGGGTAGAGGGGAAAGCTAATCACAGAAATTGAGGAAAGGTGCGGGTCCTGGAAGCCCCGGTGGAAAAGGCTAGCGGCGTGATTCAGCTATGATGTATTTTGGAGTCCTTGCAATGCCATTTCTGCTGGCCCAAGGCCAGGGCAGGGACTTTGGGCGGGATGTGTAAGAGGGGCGGTCTCTCCACCACAAGTCTTCATTCTTTGGAGACCTCTAGGAACCCCAGGGCCTTCCCTTCCGACTCCCATTCGGAGGCATATGCTGGTCCAGGACCACCAGTGGTGAAGTGCCGGCTTTCATGATAACCCCATCCTTGGTAGGGCTTCCTTTGCCACACAGTGCTGGGCACCTGCAGAAATACATTTGGCATGGCCCTGACTTAGAGCACCTGGGGTCGAACCTAAGGGAGTCAGACAGCTCAGGTGCCCATCCTGGCTACTCAGTGGACCAATGCGCGCTGCGACTGTGTTACTCAACTTTGCAGCATCTCATCTGTAAAATGGAAGTGTAACCGCTTACTCATAGGGTTGGATGAAGCTTCTTATGGCACTGCGTGTGAAGCGCTGACCCAGCGCTCAGGAACGCCAAGTACAGTACAAATGACAATACATGGTGGCGCCCAACTACGGCGCGAGAGATTCTTAGATGCGATGGCTAGCTAAGGCTAATCGCCGCTTGCTGCCGACGGTCTGCGCCCAGAGCCAGCCTCCGCAGTCCGCTCCGCCCACCACCTTATTTCCTCTTGGCCGGGTTCTCGCCTCCAGTAGCCAGCGCGCTGAGAGCCCGGATGTGAGCCCATGTGAGCATGCGCAAAAGCCAGCGCCGCTGCCATTGGTCGCTGGTGAGGAACAGATTGATGACACATCCGAAAAATAGGAAGTGGCCACTACGGAAGCTGTTCTGGTCCAGAAAGGCTGCCAGTTTGGAGTCGTTTGCTGCGCGGAAGGAATGAATGGGCGCTGGGAACACTCCCGCCAGGTGGGGACGCGCCGGCCGTAGCGAGGGCCTTAGCGTGTGAGTGGCCGGGGTCTGGTCGCTTCCCCGCAGCATGGAGGACGATGCACCAGTGATCTACGGGCTGGAGTTCCAGGTGGGTCACTCGGAGGGCGGCAGGTGCTGCTCGGCCTGGCTGGTGACAGCATGAGCGGTCCCATGGTGACTTCGGTTTGCAGATCTCCCACCAGCCCTGCAAGGACCCGTGTCCGGTTCCCATTTTGCAGAGGAGTAAACTGAGGCTTCAGGAGGTTAAACGGTTGTACTGGATAACAGGGTTGGCACAGCCGGCCTGCCTCCTTCCCCTTCACATCCTGTTCCGAACATACTTCTGACCTGGAAGTTCTCACTCACTTTGGTGGACTCATTTGCTTACACGCCTACCTTTTCCTCTAGAATTTGAGTTCCTGAAGGTAGGGACTGTATGTTGTTTTAAAAAAAATGGTTTGACTTTAAAACAATTTAAAGTATTTAGAAGAGTTGCAAAGATACATAGAAAGTTCTTTACCCTCCACCCAGCTTCCCTTAATGTTACCACTTTACATAACCATGATACATTTATCAAAGCTTAGAAATTAACATTGGTACACTAATATTAAGTGTACCACTAATATTAAGTATTACTTAATAATAAGTATTAATAATTAATTAAGTATTAAGTAACTGTCTTCGGATTTAACTGTTTTCACACTAGTGGGGGCCTATTTTTTATCTTGTAGTTTCCAGTGCCTATTCTTGACTGTCATATAGTAGGTGTTCAACAAATGACTATCAACTGAATGAGCCCCCAGAGCATAAGCAATGCACATGGCAGTTCAGGACAGCAAGAGAGCTGACGTGGATAGAGCAAATGCGTCAGGGGGAGTGAGGTAGGGGATGAAAAGAGCTGGGGAGGAAGATGACGATTGTATAGGGCCTGTTAGAGCCCTGTACTGGTTTTCATCTATTCAAGTAGCTTTTGAGAATGTATTATGCCTAAAGCACTGAAGGACAGATAAAGAGATAGAAACACAGTTCACTGCCAGAAGAAATACTTGATACATAATTTTGTGCAGCAATATGTGTTAAAAATATAAATGATGTCTGGTTTTTTTTTTTTTTTTGAGATAGAGTCTTGCTCTGTTGCCCAAGCTAGAGTGCAGTGGTGTGATCTCGGGTCACTGCAAGCTCCACCTCCTGGGTTCAAGCGATTCTCCTGTCTCAGCCTCCCGAGTAGCTGGGATTACAGGCATCCACCACCACACCCAACTAATTTTTGTATTTTTAGTAGATAATGGGGTTTCATCTCTTGGCCTGGCTGGTCTTGAACTCCTGACCTTGTGATCTGCCCACCTCAGCCTCCCAAAGTGCTGGGATTACAGTCATGAGCCAGCGCACCCTGCCTAAGACAAAATTCTTACAAATAAATTTTGTACAGGGCAGCAGCTAAGTGTCCTGTGTAATAAACTAGGCTCTAGGATTTGACCAGTGGCTGTATCACATTCACAAGGCTGATGGCTTAACTACCAGTGATTTAGCTCTGGACTGTGTGTCACTCTGCTTAGCACTGTACAAATATTTCATTTAATTCTCACAGCAATCATTATTGGTAGGTGTTATTGTTCCTGTTTTACAGATGAAGAAACAGGCTCAGAGAGAACAGTTACCTGTCCAAGGCCACTTAACTAGTAAATGATAGACCTTGAATTCTGACCTAGTTAGGCTTTTAACCCAAACTGACCTCAAAGCCCCTTACCTGCTAAGTTCTGCTGCTTTCTCCTTAACTAGATATACATAGGGATACATGGGGAGGGACCACATGAGTAGACAGAAGGTTCCATAATCTTGTACTGCTTGAAGGTGCATACTCTGCCAGTGCTACTTAATATAACTTCTTGATCTTAAGAAATCTCTCAAAAAACCCAGAGGATTTTATCTTCAGCATCTTTGTATCTTTGAGGTTAACTGAAATGTCATTTTCTGAGATTTGAAAAATGAATGAAATCGATTCTCCTAAGGGAGCCAAATATATTATTGGATTTTCTTCTTTATCTTAAAAGAAGTAGCTGACTTTTGCTGCTTGGATTTTATTGGATAGTACCATGGACCAAGACTTTCTTGAGTTTGAAGAACCATCATTGCAGTAAACAAGAACTGAAAACGATAGTTTTTTTTTTTTTTTTTTTTGCTTGTCAGTGACATTCAAATCCCATGGAAAACACTTTACATGAAAAGATAGAGATCTGATTATTGACCACTGAGTGAAGGTAATGAGACTTGAAAGGTAAAGGGCAATACTACAACTGCAAGTAAAAGAAGACCAACATAGAGGGTCGTTAAGATCGCAAAATGCCGAGCAAATTCATGGTAATGATTCTGGATTTTTTCATCATTATATTTGAAACGCTTTTGCACACTTTTAGTTTACTGGTCAGTAGAAATCCATTTTCTCAAAATGAGTTTAACAAATACTTGTCAGTTAACAAAACAGTAGTTCTTTGTGACTATCTCAAAGTGTATACAAACAGTATGACTTCTCTCCTGCAATCATGTTTTTTTGAACTTTTGACATTAATAGACCTTCTTTAGTTGTGTGGGTCAAATCTCCATGTGGCAAACATGCCTAGTGATGGGAAGAGTGAACCTCTAGGCAGCAGTGGCTTTGCCCGTGTGTAGGTCTGGGGGCAGGCATGTGACAAAGATGGACCAGCGGCCAGCAGGGCCTGCAGGTGTGGGCAGAGTGAGGGCTGCGTCTGTCAATTCCCATTTGAGCCCACTGCTGTCAAGTGAGCTGGGCAAGACCAGAAAGGATGGCCAGGGTGGGAAGGTGGGTGACAATGATGACTTGGGCTTGTTTCAAGTCGCTTACCCTTAGGTTTACCACCAAAACCAGTAAGCAAGCAGGGCAGGTTGTAAGCCACACAAGGGTATGAGTGCCTCCTTCCTGTTCTGGGAGGTTCTCCTGGAGTCCTGAGATCAGTGCAGTCAGGTCACAGGGCAAAGAGACCAAGGGCTTTTGGCTTTTTGTGCCATCAGGCTGAGGGACAGATGGACCAGGCCAGCGCTCAAGGGTCTGCCTGTTGCCAAGTGAGGAAAGAGTTTTGAAATGGAAGATAGAGGTTAAATTTTCTTTTCTTTTTTCTTTTTTTGAGACGGAGTCTCGCTCTATCACCCATGCTGGAGTGCAGTGGCGCGATCTTGGTTCACTGCAAGCTCCGCCTCCCAGGTTCACGCCCTTCTCCTGCCTCAGCCTCCTGAGTAGCTGGGACTACAGGCGCCTGCCACCATGCCTGGCTAATTTTTTGTATTTTTAGTAGAGATGGAGTTTCAGTGTGTTAGCCAGGATGGTATCGATCTCCTGAGCTTGTGATCCACCTGCCTCGGCCTCCCAAAGTGCTGGGATTACAGGCGTGAGCCACCGCGCCCGGCCTAGAGATTAAATTTTCAAATGCTTTTTTATATCCATGGAACTGATAATTTGGTCTTAGGATTTTTCTCTTTTGATCTCTTTGGTCAGTTACGTTAATAGCTTTTTAAATATTGGCCCAGCCTTTGCATCCTTAGAAAGAATTCCATTTGATTGTGGAATAGTCCTCTGCTGGATTCGGTTTATGAGTCGTTTACTTAAAATTTTCACATTATTATCTGTGTATTTTCTTGGTTGAGTTTTGTTTCACTGCTATGCTGGCTGCGTAAAAAGCACTTGGGAATTTTCCTTCTGTTTCTGTGTTGGAAATAACTGAAGGTAGTGATGGTGTTGCCTGCTCCTAAGGCATGGTGCTCTTACGACGTTGACTTTTTAATCTGTGGTAACTAGTTGTTCAGATTTCTTGTCTTTCTTTTCTGATCAGTTTTGGTAAGTTACATTTTCCTGGAAAATCCATAATTTATTCAGTAGACAAATATTTATTTATTCCCTGCAATAAGGCACTATTGTATGTGCCTGGAACACAGCATAGGAGGAAACAGACAAAATCCCAACCCTCGTGGATTTATGCACCCAAGAGGCACCCTTGCAGAGGCATTTCTGTAGAGGAGCGAAGTCTCTGAGAATTGAGGATTTGTCTTTTAGGTTGTTCCCATTTTTTTTTTTTTTTTAATTTCATCAGTTGAATTTTTTTGTTAATTTTTTATTTATTTTTATTTTTACTTATATTTTGGGACAGAATCTCGCTGTGTCGCCCAGACTGGAGCACAGTGGTGCAGTCTTGGCTCACTGAAACCTCCACCTCCCAGGTTCAAGCAATTCTCCTGCCTCAGCCTCCTGAGTAGCTGGGATTATTGGCGTGTGCCACCACATCCGGCTAAGTTTTGTATTTTTAGTAGAGATGGGGTTTCACCATGTTGGTCAGGATGGTCTCGAATTCGTGACCTCATGATCTGTCTGCCTCAGCCTCCCAAAGTTCTGGGATTACAGGCGTGAGCCACCATGCCCGGCCAGTTAAAATTTTTAATACAAAATTTTAAAAACAATTTCCATTCATTTGCTCAATACTTTTTTTTTTTTTTTTTTTTTTTTAGAAGGAGTCTGGCTCTGTCACCCAGGCTGGAGTGCAGTGGCGCGATCTCGGCTCACTGCAAGCTCCGCCTCCCGGATTCACACCATTCTCCTGCGTCAGCCTCCCAAGTAGCTGGGACTGCAGACGCCTGCCGCCACACCCGGCTAATTTTTTGCATTTTTAGTAGAGATGGGGTTTCACCGTGTTAGCCAGGATGGTCTCGATCTCCTGACCTCATGATCCACCCGCCTTGGCCTCCCAAAGTGCTGGGATTACAGGCGTGAGCCACCATGCCCGGCCTGCTCAGCATTTTTCTTTCTTTCTTTTTTTTTTTTTTGAGACTGAGTTTCGCTCTCGTTGCCCAGGCTGGAGTGCAATGGCGCAATCTTGGCTCAACACAACCTCCGCCTCCCAGGTTCAATCTGCCTCAGCCTCCCGAGTAGCTGAGATTACAGGCATGCACCACCATGCCCGGCTAATTTTTTTGTATTTTTAGTAGAGATGGGGTTTCTCCATGTTGGTCAGGCTGGTATTGAACTCCTGACCTGAGGTGATCCTCCCGCCTCGACCTCCCAAAGTGCTGGGATTACAGACTTGAGCCACTGTGCCCGGCCCATTGCTAAGCATTTTGCTGTCTTAATTACCCTCTATGTTCTTCTTCTGTCTTTTATTTGCAGTTGCTTAAATTATTTGTTTCCATTCTTTTTATTAATACAAGCATTTTAAGCACATGGATTTTCTTTCGAACATTCACTTCTTGATTTTATTGTTTTGTGGATGTTTTGCAGCTTTGAATTTAATTTTGAATTTCAGGTCAAATTTCTTTTTTGATCTGAAATTCGTTGGAGGGACCTTTCTCAGTTCTGTCCCTGTTGCCTGCTGTGTTTGGGGGCTGTCTGTCTTTGTGTCCTTTCCACTGCACACTTCCTCCTTGTGCTGGAAGTTTTCATTTCCATCTATGTGTCTTGCGTTGTCTTGCCATATCTTCTTTGAGCTCTGTTTGCATTTTTCTCTTTTACTTTTCTTTTCTTTTTTCTTTTGAAACAAGGTTTTGCTGTCACCTAGGCTGTAGTGCAGTGGTGCAATCTCAGCTCACTGCAACCTCTGCCTCCTGGGTTCAAGAGATTCTCCTGCCTCAGCCTCCCAAGTAGTTGTGATTACAGGTGCACGCCACCATACCCAGCTATTTTTGTATTTTTCGTAGAGACAGGGTTTTGCCATGTTGGCCATGGCAAAGGTTGGCCAGGCTGGTCTTGAACTCCCGACCTCAAGTGATCCTCCCACCTTGGCTTCCCAAAGTGCTGGAATTACAAGTGTGAGCCACCATGCCGGGCCTCTTTTTAAAACAGTTTTTTTGAGACAAGGTCTTGCTCTGTTGCCCAGGCTGTAGTGCAGTAGTGCGATCATGGCTCATGGCAGCCTGGAACTCTTGGGCCCAAGCCATCCCCTGGCTTTAGCCTCCCAAGTAGCTGAGACTACAGGCCCAGCTCATTTATTATTTATTTATTTATTTATCTCTATCTATCTAGTCAATCACTTAATTAATCAATGAGATGGGGGTCTCTTCATATTGTCCAGGCTGGTCTTGTACTCCTGGACTCAAGCAATCTTTCCACCTTGGCCTCTTACAGTTGTGGAATTACAGTCTTGAGCCACCACACCCAGCTTCTTCTTTTTTTAAATTAAAATGATTTTTAAATTGATGCATATTAAATGTATATAGTTTCAGGGTATATGTGATAAATTAATACATTCGTATGATTGTAAAAATCAAATCAGTGTATCTGAGATATTAAATACTTGTTTTTTCTTTGTGTCAGAACCATTCAAACTATTCTCTTTTAGCTATTTTGAAATGTACGATAGACTATTGTAAACTGTGGTGAACCTGCTGATATACCAAACACTATGCCTTATTTCGTCTATCCAACTGTATATTTGTACCTGTTAACCAACTTTTCTTCATCTAAGCCACCTGCTACTTTTCTCGGTCTCTGGGAACCATCAGTCGACTCCATCTTCAGAAGCTCCACTTTGTTTTTTAGCTCCCACAGATGACTGAGAACATGTGTTGTCTTTCTGTGCTTGGCTTAGTTCACTTCACAGAATGACCTCCCGTTCCATCCATGTTGCTGCTAATGACAGGATTTCATTCTTTTTTCTTTCTTTCTTTCTTTGTGAGACAGGGTCTCACTCTGTCATCCAGGCTGGAGTGCAGTGGTGTGATCGCGGCTCACTGCACCTTGCCTCTCAGGCTCAATTGATCCTCCCGCGTCAGGCCCCGGAGTAGCTGGGACTACAGGTGCACATCATCACACCAGGTTAATTTTTTTTTGTGTTTTTTGTAGAGATGGGATTTCGTCATGTTGCTCAGGCTGGTCTCGAACTCCTGAGCTCAAGCAATCCTCCTGCCTTGGATTCCCAAAGTGCAGGGATTACAGGCATGAGCCACTGTCCGTGGCAATTTTATTCTTTTTTGTGACTGAGTAATATTCCACTGTGTACGTATACCACATTTTCTTTATTCATCTGTTGATGGGCACTTAGATTGATTCCATGTCTTGGCTCTTGTGAACGATGCTGCAGTGTACCCGAAGGTGCAGGTATCTCTTCAACATACTGATTTTCTTTCCTTTGATTATCTTCCCAGTAGTGGGATTGCTGGATGATATGGTAGCTCTAGTTTTAGTTTTTTGAGGAAACGCCATACTCTTTTCCATAATGACTGTACTAATTTATATTCCCATCAGTAGCATATGAGGGCTCCCTTTCTCTACATCCTTGCCAGCATCTGCTATTGTCTGTCTTTTTAATAAAAATTATTCTAACTGGGTGAAATGATATCTCATTGTGGTTTTCATTTACATTTCTCTGACAATTAGTGATGTTGAGCATTTTTTTATATACCTATTGGCCATTTGTGTATCTTCTTTTGAGAAATATCTGTTCAGATCTTTTGCCCATTTTTTAATTGAGTTATTTATTTTATTTTTTGCTGTTGAGTTGTCTGAGCTTCGTTTTTTTTTTTTTTTTTGAGACCGAGTCTCGCTCTGTCGCCCAGGCTGGAGTGCAGTGGCTGGATCTCAGCTCACTCCAAGCTCCGCCTCCCGGGTTTACACCATTCTCCTGCCTCAGCCTCCTGAGTAACTGGGACTACAGGCGCCCACCACCTCGCCCGGCTAGTTTTTTTGTATTTTTTTAGTAGAGATGGGGTTTCACTGTGTTAGCCAGGATGGTCTCGATCTCCTGACCTCGTGATCCACCCGTCTCGGCCTCCCAAAATGCTGGGATTACAGGCTTGAGCCACCATGCCCGGCCATCTGAGCTTCTTATATGTTGTGGTTATTAATCCCTTGACAGATGGATATTTGCAAATCTTCACCCCATTCTGTGTCTTTTTCTTTTCTTATCTATTTTTTTGAGACGTGGTCTCACTCTGTCAAGCAGGCTGGAGTGCAGGGGTGCAGTCTCTGCTCATGGCAGCCTTGGTGCTCCAGCCTCCCATCTCAGCCTCTTGAGTAGCTGGGACTACAGGTGCACACCTCCACACTTGGCTGACTTTTATATTTTATGTAGAGACGGGATTTCAGCATGTTGCCCAGGCTGGTCCCAAACTCTTGAGCTCAAGCCCACCTTGAGGCCTACCTTGGCCTCCCAAAGTATTGGGATTATAGGCATGAGCCACCATGCCTGGCTGCTTGTCTTTTCTTCTCTTCCCTGTTTTTAGAAAGACGATTCCTCCATTAAGTTTTACGAGTTTTGTTGATACGTTTGATTACAATTTTCAGCTACCCTGTGTCAATACTGTGTCAACACAAAAACTTTGTGTTTTCCATCCTTTGATGTCTTTTTCTGTTTTTCTTGCCTGCCCGTCTCCCTTTGTAGAGCCTTTGCTTGGCGCCTGTGCTCATTTCTTTTGATCGCTGGTCTTTTCATGGTGAATCTTTCCTGGTCCAGCAGGATCTATATGTGGAGCTGGGCCCGGCCCCCATCGCGGGCTGGCAGGAGTGCTGACAACATGCCGTTGTGTTTGTGAGGAAATTCTTTGAGCTGTCATTTACCCCAAGCCAAAGGAGAAGGGCAGATGCAGGCCGCCCAGGATGCAACGCGTCTCTCCTCAGCTTGAAGAGCCAGAAACAGCTTCCTGAGAAGACACCAGGCGTCCCTGCCTGCCCTACTCTCCTTTCTACCATGTGGTGTGTGGGAAGCACCTGGCCCCAGCCCGGGCACCTGTTGCCGTTGTCCCCTCCAGGGGGACATTGCCCATTTCAGCATTGCTTCCAGGACATGCACGTGGTCCAGGGACTGCTGCCTGGGTGTGCGGGGCTGTGGCTCCCCCAGCCCGCCTCCAGCACCTGCTCCTTCTTGACCTCAGCAGCCAATGCCGTCTGTCTTCAGATACTATGCCTTTGGATTATAGATGTTTCTGAGTTTCACTGTAGATGGAGTTTATATTTCCGTTTTTTCTTCTCCTTTTTTTTTTGAGACAGAATCTTGCTCTGTCGCCCAGGCTGGAGTGCAGTGGCCTGATCGCCTTCTCCTTCCTGCTTTTGTGTGATTTCCCAGAGTCTGAGAGGAAAGAAATGAAGTCTTCAGCCCACTGCTTAAAACCTGAAGTCCAGATTTGACTTGAAAAGTAGCTTTTGTGGCGAGGTTTAGGGTAAACTGGAACATGGACTCAGTCAGGAAAATTGGTTAAGAGGTTGTTAAAATGTAATTTAAGCACAGAATGGGGAGAGGAGGGTAGGGATGGAGAGTGCTGGAAGAGCCAGAGCCCAGGTATTGGGTGTGGGGCTGGGAGGGAGGGGCTCACCCCTTTGTGTGTGAATGGGGCAGGCTGGAGGGAGGCACTCATCCCCCGGTGTATGGATGGGGCAAGCTGTGGGAGAGGGGCTCATCCCCCTGTCTATGAATGGGGCAGGCTGGAGGGAGGGGCTCATCCCCCTGTCTATGAATGGGGCAGGCTGGAGGGAGGGGTTCATCCCCTTGTGTATGAATAGGGCAAGCTGTGGAGGAGGGGCTTACCCCCATGTGTATGAATGGGGCAAGCTGGAGGGAGGGGCTCATCCCTTTGTGATGAAAGGGGCTGGTGGGACTGGGGAGGGACAGGGACCAGAAGGGTAGTAGAAGTCCAAGCTTAGTTGAGTGGACGTGCCCAGGGGCACTTAGTGCAGGTCTGGCTCGGGCAGTGTAGGAGGTGCCTGGGCACTAGATTCGCATTTGGAAAGCATGGGCCTAACTTACAGAAGAGGGAGCATGCCTAAGACGAAGGTGTGGATAAGAAAAGTCAGAATCGAACTCCAGAAGCAAAAATGTAGGTGAAGGGAGAAAGAAGAGCGTGAGGCCATTGGGAAGGCCTTGCAGGGTGTGCAGAGTGTGGAGGTGCCGGTGCGAGGGAGTCCAAGGGCTTGGGCAGGATCAGAGGGTGGAGGCACCCGTTCGAGGGAGTCTGAGGGCTTGGGCAGGGTCAGAGGGTGGAGGCACCCGTGCGAGGGAGTCCGAGGGCTTGGGCAGGGTCAGAGGGTGGAGGCGCCCGTGCGAGGCAGTCCGAGGGCTTGGGCAGGGTCAGAGGGTGGAGGCGCCCGTACGAGGGAGTCCAAGGGCTTGGGCAGGGTTGGCGCTGGTGGCGGCTGTTGGGTCTGACAGTTGGGTGACTGATGACTGAGTTGGGGTCATGACGGTCAGCACAGGGTGAGGAACTGGGCGCAGCTGACTGGAAGGGCTGGAAGGGCACTCCTCGCCTGCTTACCCATCGTTACATCTGCTGTGAGTGGAAGGACGGAGATAGGGGAATAGCTTGGGAGGGACACTGAGTCAAAGACAGTTTTTTAAATTTTTTTCCCCCGTGGAGAAGGAGACATGTGAGCTATTAACTAAGAAGCCAGAGAAGAGGGAGAGGTGGAGAGCAGAATGGCTGTTATGGGGGGTTTCCTGGAAGCCAGAGATGGCTCTGTTTCCTTGGGGACCTGTGAGTGAGTTCTTTCATTGCAGCTTAGGGGGCTAGGCTTGCACGAGGGGCTTGCGAAGAGATTACTGGTAATATCTGCCCCAGGCAATACAAAATGGAGGCGGTGAGGGTGGAATGAAAGCACCTTAGCTATGTGGAAAGGCTTGGATTTCAACAGGTAAGTGCAGGAGCGAATGAATGAATGTGTGTTAGGGCTTCTGGGCTCTCAGAAATAGAGCTTCACCACCTCAGTTTTCCTGGAGGGTTTATTTTCCTTTTAATGCACTTCAATTCTTTGACTGCATTTTTTCTTTTGGGTGTAGATGAGAAATGGGTATTTAGGTAACACAGAATGGGGCAGTTAGGACTTTGCCCCCTTTCCTTCTTTTCCTTTGTTTCTTCTCTTCTTCCCTCCTCCCTTCTCATCTCCTTCCTTCTGCCTCCCCTTTTCCCGCACTTTCCCCTTCCTGACGGTGTCCTGGTGTTTGGTGAGCAGCGCTCTGTAGTGGTCCTTTCTGGAGGGAGACTCTCAATGTAGGAGAGCAGGTTCATCTGCCCCGGCCTGTGTCTCCCCTGCTTCAAGCACAGGCCCCTTTCCACCTGCCGTCCTTAAACCTTCTAAGCGGGAGAATTCTGATAGCAAGCTTTAGTGGACATGGTTTGCTGGCTGTTTCTGGTAACCACTTACTTGCTTAACCTAGTAAGCAAATGAATACAGTTGTGAGTTTCCCAAGGGAATGGTGTGCACTCAGTTAATATGTCTAGGTACTAATATTTCTACCTTCTCCAAGTAGTCATAAGGTTCCTGATGATTCTTTCCTGCTATGATCCTGAACTCTCAGCATTTCCAATTCCTTTGCCTGGTTTGGTTCCCTACAGGGTGTTGGCAGACTAGAAATTTGGCTTTGTGAGAAAAACACCTTGGCCTGTCTTTTCCTTTCCTTTTTTTTTTTGAGATGGAGTCTTACTCTTGTCGCCCAGGCTGGAGTGCAATGGCACGATCTTGGCTCACTGTAACCTCTGCCTCCTGGGTCCAAGTGATTCTCCTGCCTTAGCCTCTTGAGTAGCTGAGATTACAGGTGCCCACCACCACATCCAGCTAAGTTTTGTATTTTTAGTAGGGACGGATTTCACCATGTTGGCCAGGCTGGTCTCGAACTCCTGACCTCAGGTGATCCGCTCGCCTTGGCCTCCCAAAGTGCTGGGATTACAGGCATGAGCCACTGCGCCCGGCCTCACCTTGGCCTTTCTTTATGAGAACTGGGGAAAACGCACGGAATTTCTATTATAAAGTGACCTGTATGCCAACTTCTACCAAGTGTGCCATTTGTGTTGCCATCTACCCTACTTTACCGTGAGAGCCATAGCCGGGCTGAACGTTGGGAGTGTGGGTTCTTTTTCCCCTTTAGTAGCTTCCAGGCAGAGGCAAAATCACATGACCTTGCTGGTCCTCAGTTTATGTACTGAATGGGAATAATCCTCATCCTGTCTTCCTGTGTACTTCATTGAATTACGAGGATGAACCAAGACAGAATATGTGGAAATGTTTTTTGACATATTATACCATAAAAATTTGATCTTTTATCATAAGGTCATTGGAACACCTGTAAAACGATCATTCTGACTAGACTTAGTGGTCATTTTATCATTACTTTAATCGAAGAGGTAGAGTTATACACATAGAGATCTGTCACCAGAATGGCCCAAATTAAATAATTTTTGGAAAGCTCTTAAACTTTTTATTTCACTGTGATTTTTAAAGATACATTTTAGATATGTCTATACAAATGATTTTCCGTTTCCATTTCTTTTTAAGAAGTGTCTTTTCTTGTATGAGCTTGAATAAGATAGTTCCAAATTTGCAATGCTTTTCTAAAACTACATCCTCTTCACTCCGTCTGAAACAGATGATCTATTTAGACTTGTTTTTCTGCCTGCTTACCATGATTCCTCTCCAGGTATGCAGGTCTCAGCTCTGCAAATTGCTTTACAGTGGAGTAAATTGAATGCCGGTTCATTATTGTCACTCAAGTAGCTTCTGCATTTTCTGAATTGCCCTTCGTTTTTCAGTATGATAGCCACTGATACAATTTGCTTATTTTTGGTTTTCTTCTATTTTCAAGTGATGGCATTTAATCCTGCCTTCTGTCTAACTTGGAGCTCCTGAGTTCATTTTGATAAATGTTAATATGTTGTTATTATGGTCTGTGCCAGAGTTTTTGATACTTAATCGATTGTCTATCATCTTGTCTTTTAATCTTTTTGAGTCTGTGTCTCCTCTCTCCTAATGAGAGTCTAAGTTTCCTGAGGGCAGAGGTGGCGCCTCGTACCTCTTTAATGCCTCCACTGTACCTGCTACTAGGCAACCCTTCATCGCTAACTTGAGGCATAGACAAGCTTTTCTGTGGAAAGTAGTCATTCCCCTTCAGGTGGGTCCTCTCCTGGGGGCTGTTTTTGGGGCCTTTTGGGCTTTTTAACGTCTAGGGTGACAACACAGTCCTGCATTTGAAAATCTTGGTGTTCTTGTCTGAAGGTGGACCTGTCCCAGTGTTCGCTCTCCTGACCTGGGGCTCAGCCTTGGAGCCATCAGGGCTTTGTCTTTCAGGAATGGCTTGCGCTCCTCCTCATCAGAGTCGTCTTTCTCCAAGCCAGAGTCAGAGGCTCTGTGAACTTGCTAATAATTATATGCAAAATTTTCTGTGCATATATGCACAGTTTTGGCAGAAGGCCTATAACTGGCTCCAAAAATTGTCCAGGGAAGTTGCAGCAGAGGGTAGAGGGATACCGACAGTGGGACTCTTAAAGGCTCCTTGAAGAGCTGAATTGACCCGCACAGGTATTTTCTCCAGGTGTCTAATCATGGACATGTTGCTCTAGACATGCGTATTCTTGGTTTTTTTAAAATGTATTTTAGCTGCCGAAGTTTTGTGCTGCTATTTTGGGAAGGTTGGAAACATAGATAATATTGGTTATGTTTTCTAAGAATAGTTCATGAAATTGTTCTCTCTCAACTTTTTTTTGCAATGGACGCCCAAGAGATGTCATTGTTTTGCTCTAGCTGTGGAAACCAACTCAAAAGTAGGCAGACTAAATGGTCAGGGCAACCGTTCACTTGTTTCTCTTACCTGGTTTTGAAAGAAATGAATCAAAACACCAGAAAGAACATGTACGAGTTGGATGTGAACGCAGACGAGGTGGGAATTGGGTGTCAGGTGTGTTCGGAGCTCCATATGGGAAGGGGGCGTGACCGAATGGGGGCGTTTAGTGAACTGTATGGTGCAGGGTTAGTTTCCTGTTGCTGCCATAAAAAAGTCCCACAAACACAGTGGCTCAAAATAATATTATTTGATTATTTTACAGTTCTTGTAGGTCACAAACCCAAAATGAATCTCCCTGGGCTAAAGTCAAGACATAAGTAGGTCTCTGTTACTTCTTGGAGGTACTACGGGAGAATCTGTGTCTTCACCTTTTTTAACTTTCAGGGGCACCCACATTCCTTGGCTCATGGACTCTGTTAAAAGAAAAACTTAGCTGAATTAAATGTAAAGGAGTTTAACTGAACAATGATCAATTCGTGAACTGGGCAGCCCCCAGAATCACAGCTGATTCAGAGAGACTCCAGGGATGCCTTGTGGTCAGAACAAATTTATAAACAAAAAAAGGGAAGTGACATACAGAAATGGGAAGTGCGGTACAGAAACAGCTGCATGGTTTACAGGCTGGAGTTTGCCTTATTTGAACACAGGTTGAACACTCAGCAGTGTATGAGTGGTTGAAGTACGGCTGCTGGGATTGGCCAAGACTCAGGTGTTACAGGTGCAGACTCCTAAGTTAAGTTCTCAGTCTTGTCTACATATTAAGTTAGGTTGTGGTTCATCCACAAGGACTCAAATATAGAAGCATGGAGTCCTTCTCAGGCCATATTTAGTTTGCTTTAACAACTCCCTCATTCATCTTCAAATCCAGCAACAGCCACCGGGTCCTCCTCACAGCTGCCGTTGTTACTGGTGGAAGGTGTCCAGATTTTTGGCATCTTGAGCAAAGAATTGGACAAAACACACAAAGTGAGGAAAGAATGAAGCAACAAAAGCAGAGAGTTACTGAAAATGAAAGTACACTCCATGGGGTGGGATTGGGCCGAACAGCCGCTCAAGGGCCCTGAATACAGAATCTTCTCAGGTCCAAATACCCACTAGAGCTTTCCCATTGGCCCCTTGGTGTTTACCCCATGTAAATGAAGTGATGGCCCACAATCAGTGTGATTGGTTGTGGAAAGCAACCAATCACAGCAACCAATCAGAGGCTACAGTGAAGTTACAAAGTTACAGCCTTATCCAAACGTCTGATTGGTTTGCAAAAAGCAACCAATCAGAGGTACTTTCAACTTCTCTACTGCCATGCAGAAAAGGTGAGGGTTTGCAAAGGGTGTAGCCTCTAGTCCTGTTGTTACTTGGGTGTAGAAAATTAGGGTTTTCCTTTCAGTTTAGTTCTAGGAAGTCAGCGTGAATTGGCCTTAGGTTCCCTGCCTCCAGATTCTGTTCTCCTGCCTCACCACCTCTCTGGTTCTCTTTTCTGTGGTCGCATTTCTCTGGGAATACAGCCAGGGAAGGTTTTCTGATTTCAGTGACCCACATGATTAAATAATCCAGGATAGCCTCCTCATCTCAAGGTCCTTAATTTAAGCACATCGGCAGAGCCCGTTTACCGCGTAAGTTAACATTCACAGGTTCTGGGGATTAGAATGTGGATATGGGTGGAGGGCCATTATTATGCTGGCCACAGGGACGTGATCCAGGTGCAGTTAATGCTTGTCCTAAAACAGAGATGGATTTGAATTTATAAGCCTGCAGTGCTAGTCACAGCTACAGTAACCAGTTATATAACTTTTTCCTCTAAGCCTCAGGTTCATCACCTGAGATCTTAGTTTTATCTTCTAATTATTAAACATATTAACCATAGCTATTGCAACTCAGGCTGTTGTATACAGCCTGCATTTCTCTTTCAGGAAATCCAGCCACTTCTGAGATTGTTAGAGGCTGATAGCTCTCAGCTGGGCCCTGCTCCAGGAATTACCCTCAGCTGAACAAAGGCACATTGCCCAAGGTCACACCCCTCCTCAGGGACAGCCTGCATCCAGTGACTGACCCATGGGGGTAGGGGTTGGGTGGTATAAAACCCTGGCCATTTGGCCTTAACTCTGAAGGGCTGTCCAGCTCTAGAGCTCCCCATTGGATTGGCTGAGGCCTCCATTGCAGATGCGATGCATTTCATCTTCTCCCTCAGCCCAGCCCTTCCTCCTTCACCCCAATATGGAAGAGTTCCCAGGAGCACTCTCTAGCAAGTCTCCTTTACATACCTTTAGAGCTTTAGAGCTTGCTTCCCAGGGAATCTGTTTGAATCCTCTGTAGCCCTTTTTCTGTTGGTTGTTGTTTCTTTTGGTTTTTGATTTTGGTTTTGTCTTATTGTATGACTGGCTATTTTAATTAATTATTTATTTTATTTTATTTAGACAGGGTCTTGTTCGGTCGCCCAGGCTAGAGTGCAGTGGTGTGATCATGGCTTGTGGTAACCTCAATCTCCTGGGCTCAAGTGATCCTCCTGCCCCAGCCTCTTGAGTAGCTAAGTCAACAGGCATGAGACACCATGACCAGCTAATTTTTACAATTTTTTTTTTTTTTTGCAGAGATGGAGTCTTGCTATATTGCCCAGATTGGTTGGCCAGAACTCCTGGCCTCAAGTGATCTTACTGCCTCAGTCTCCCAAACTGCTGAGATAAGAGGTGTGAGCCACCATGCTTGGCCTTATGACTGGCTATTTTTGATTAAATGTTGAACATTTTTCTGTGTCGGATTTTAGAAACTTTGGATGTTATCTTCCTCCAGAGGATTGACTTCTGGCAGGAGTCTGGCTAGCCTAAGAGCACTGACCTGCTCCAATCAGGATTGAGATGACTTGGAGCTTTAGCCTGTGCAGGTTGGTCTAATTCTAGTTTGCCTTTACTCCTGGGCTGTATACCTGTGGGGTTAGTGCTTTACAGGCTCTTCTCCCAGGTAGACCCTGTGCTTGGGTTTTTGTGCCCCGAGCTCCAGGAGTCTGTCAAAGCTCTCATCAGCATCAGCCTATCAGCCATGCTTTCCAGATTGGCAGATGCCTTGAGGTGAAGAGTGACCAGGTGTTGGGCTTCCCCGCTAGGCTTCCTCCTGTCCTGGATCTTGGCATTTCTTCTTTGCCTTGGTAGTTCTCTGAGGCTGTGAAACAGATTCAGGTTATTCCTTTAGTTTTTCTTAGTTGTTATCTGCAGAAGAGTTGGTTTAAACCCCCTACTCTGCTGTTGCTGGAAGCCATTTTCTGCTGTATTGTTGAAGTATAATTTGTTTAACCAGTCTTCTACTGTTGAAATAATAGTTTTACTAAAAAATAAACATTGATGTGTACATAATTTACATCTTTATTGCTTAATTTTTTACCCACTTACAATTATTTCCATATGCAAATTTGAAGTGGAATTGTGTTGAAAGTGTGCAAAAGTCAAAGGCTTTTAATACATATTTCTAACTTGCTTTCCAGACACTGTACTAATTTATACTTTATCAACAGTAGATGAGATCAACTGCCTTTTTCATCTCTATTAAATCTAACTTCATAAATGTGCATGTGTTTTTCTTCCGTCCTGCAGGCACGTGCTTTAACACCTCAAACTGCAGAAACAGATGCCATTCGGTTTTTGGTTGGGACACAGTCTCTTAAATATGATAATCAGGTAACTATTTTTGACAAATGTATACATGATAATTACTAAGCCTATTCTTAGTTTCATAACCATTTTGCTCTGATTTTCCAGCAACATTTGAGAAATTAATGCCACATAAACAAAATAAAACTTTCACTGGATTTAAGTCTATCTTCAAATCAAAGAATATTATCCATCTCTGTGCATTGACTGTGTTTAGTAATTTAAACTTCCTCTGTCTGGCATGACCTTTGTAGTCTTGTTTGGCTCTTGTGGTTATATAGATTTGGTTCTATAAGCAATTGAGAAGCAAGGATATGTGGTCACCACTACCCCTTCTTCTTGGGCCTGTGGATTACTTCTTTAATTGCTCATAGAACTCTTTCTAGGTGAGTGTGGGCTGGTTCACAACCTCATCCTCACTTGATCCAGGCTATGGGGAAAAGAGAGATCAGACTGTTACTGTGTCTATATAGAAAGAAGTAGACATAAAAGACTCCATTTTGTTCTGTATTTGAGATGCTGTTAATCTGTGACCCTACCCCCAACCCTGTCCTTGCAAGAGACATGTGCTGTGATGACTCAAGGTTTAACGGATTTTGGGCTGTGCAGGATGTGCTTTGTTAAACCAGTGCCTGAAGGCAGCTTGCTGGTTAAAAGTCATCACCATTCTCTTAATCTCAAGTACCCAGGGACATGTACACTGCGGAAGGTCGCAGGGACCTCTGCCTAGGAAAGCTAGGTATTGTCCAAGGTTTCTCCCCATGTGATAGTCTGAAATATGGCCTCGTGGGAAGGGAAAGACCTGATCATCCCCCAGCCTGACACCTGTGAAGGGTCTGTGCTGAGGAGGACTAGTATAAGAGGAAAGAAGGCCTCTTGGCAGTTGAGATAGAGAAAAGCATCTGTCTCCTGCCCGTCCCTGGGCAATTGAACATCTTGGTGTAAAACCCAATGGTATGTTCTATTTACTGAGAAAGGAGAAAACCGCCTTAGGCCTGAAGGTGGGCCGTGCTAGCGGCAATACTGCTCTTAATGCGCTAAAAAGGTTTATGGAGATGTTTGCATATGCACATCAAGGCACAGCGCTTTTCTTTAAACTTATTCATGTCACAGAGATCTTTATTCGTAGACCTTCTCCCTACATGATCCTATTTACCTACCACTTCCCTTTTTCTAAGACGGTAAAGATAATGATCTATGGCCGGGCGCGGTGGCTCAAGCCTGTAATCCCAGCACTTTGGGAGGCCGAGACGGGCGGATCACGAGGTCAGGAGATCGAGACCATCCTGGCTAACACGGTGAAACCCCGTCTCTATTAAGAAATACAAAAAACTAGCCGGGCGAGGTGGCGGCGCCTGTGGTCCCAGCTACTCGGGAGGCTGAGGCCGGAGAATGGCGTGAACCCGGGAGGCGGAGCTTGCAGTGAGCTGAGATCTGGCCACTGCACTCCAGCCTGGGCGACAGAGCGAGACTCCGTCTCAAAAAAAAAAAAAAAAAAAAGATAATGATCTATAAATACTGAGGGAACTCAGAGACCAGTGCCAGCGCGGGTCCTCTGTATGCTGAGCACCGGTCCCCTGGGCCCACTTTTTCTTTCTCTATACTTTGTCTCTGTGTCTTATTTCTTTTCTAAGTCTCTCGTCCCACCTGACGAGAAATACCCACAGGTGTGGAGGGGCAGGCCACCCCTTCACCAGGTCACTTGATATGTCACTGCCACTTGATCCGTCACTGCCACTTGATCCAGGCGGGGATACAGATGGAACCCTTTTGCTGTTCTGGCCACCGTAGCGGACACTCAGGAGACCTAGATTCGGTTCATGGCCTGGCAGTAACCATGTGACTTTGAGCACATGGATTTCCCTTCTGGACTCCATTTTCCTCATTGCTAAAGTGGAGATTAAAATGAGATGCTGTGGTGATTGCGAAGATGTGCATGTCTTTGACACCGGGAAAATGTGCGTGAGGCCATGTCAGACATAGTCTAGGGCCTCTGTCCAGCTTACCAGATCACACAGGGGAAATGGCATTCAAATAGCTGTTGAAGAATATGCAGGCCTGGATAGGATATAGTGAAACTGTCACTCTCGTATGTCGATAAAGGTTTAAAATCAGCATAGTTATAGCTACTAATTCAGTGATACATCCTTAGAGCTTCATAAATAAATGTTTATGTACTTAATCTGTAATTCCTGTATCCCAAACCTAGAAAAAATCATTATACATGAAGAATATTAGTTATAATGATACTTATAAAAACTTACAAGCAATCAATGTCAAAATGCGTGAATGTTAGGTTGAACGATATGAAGCCACTTGTAATGACAGATTCATACACTTCTCTCAGGTTGAATCTGGTTACTCAGAGTGAATAGTATTCCCTTATTACACTCGTTAAAAGTTACAGACTCCTAAGAAACATGACAACTTAAGAATTGTTAGGTGATTCGGTGGGGTGTTAACGTTGTGTTTATAGTATGATCACCGCGGTGTGAAAAAGCAAAGTGCACAATTGAATCTCTTCTTGGAATAAAGACTGGAAGGAAATAGGCCAAAAAGGACGAAAAATTGAGCCACGGGTTATCTTCAGATGCTATTCACAGGGTATATGTTCCAAGACCACCCAGTGGATGCCGGAAACCTTGGCAAGTACTGAACCCTAAGCATAATACGCTTTTTCCTATACTTACATATAGGTAAAGTTTAAGTTATAAATTAGGCACAACAAAAGGTTAACAACATAACTAATTAAAAAAGAACAATGATTATTAGTTATGAAAGTTATATGAATGTAGTCTCTGTCTCTCAGAACCCCGTACTGTGCTATACTCACCCTTCTTCTAGTTTTTTTTTTTTTTTTTTTTTTGAGACAGAGTTTCACTCTGTTGCCCAGGCTAGAGTGCAATGGCATGATCTCAGCTCACTGCAATCTCTGCCTCCCAGGTTTAAGCGATTCTCCTGCCTCAGTCTCCTGAGTGGCTGGGATTACAGTCATGCACCACCACACTCAGCTAATTTTTGTATTTTTTTTTTTTTGTAGAGACGGGGTTTTACCATGTTGGCCAGGCTGGTCTCAAACTCCTGACATCAGGTTATCCGCTGGCCTCAGCCTCCCAAACTGCTGGGATGACAGGCGTGAGCCACTGCGCCCGGCCACTCACCCTTTTTCTCGAGAAGATGTGCAATAATACAAGGCCTATGTGATGAGATGAAGTGAGGGGAATGACATAGGCATCGTGATGTAGCGTTAGGCTATTATTGACCTTCTGAGGATATGTCAGAAGCAGGAGCATCTGTTTTGGGTAATCCGGATCATCAAGCCATACAGTGTTGATGGTTAGATGTCAGAAACAGACAGTGTGGATGGCTCAGGGGCAGGTCTCTCTTGTAGCATGGATATGCTGATCAGAGGTGTCAGGAACAGATAGTGTGGATAGCTCAGGGTATGGATATCCCGATCAAGGGATGGTTCATGTTTCTGGTGGGATGGAGTGGGACGGCTCCAGACTTCACTGCACTACTCAGGATGGTGTGTGATTTAAATTTCCGAATTGCCTATTTCTGGAATTTTTCATTCAGTGTTTTTGTGCTACACTTGACCACAGGTAACTGAAACCTCGGAAAGCAGAACCTCAGATTGGGGCGAGGTGGGGGCAACATCTAATCAGGATATAAAATTATTTTCTTTCTAATATTTTGTTTTCAGAATGTGTATATATGTATGTGTGTTACTTTTCTACTGGAAAAAATATAAGAAGGGAATTATTTATTTATAAAAATAGTTACCAATGGCCACCTGAGAAGGAAGGAGGACCCGCCATGAAGATGGCCTGTGGTTTCAGGGATGGCGCCTCCAGGGGAATTGGGGAGTAAAACCCACATGGGCAAAAGAGGCACAGAGATAGGATGGGAGGCACACCACTCTGCCTTCCAAATGCAGCTCCACAAAGCAGAAGCCAGCAGAAACCCAGGAATTCAACACAAAATGGGGCCATGGAAAGCATGATAGTTATGAGCAAATTACTGTGTACCTGCTCTTAGCCAGAATGTGGTAATGGCATTTCCATTTGGTAATGACATTAATGAAGAATCATTAGTACCAAAGTTATCAAAATAGAGAAATAAAAGAGGCCAGGTGTGGTGGCTTATGCCTGTAGTCCCAGCACTTTGGGAGGCCAAGATGGGTGGATCACTTGAGATCAGGAGTTCGAGACCAGCTTGGCCAACATGGTGAAACCTGTGTCTACTAAAAATACAAAAATTAGCTCGGTGTGATGGCAAGAACATATAATCCCAGCTACTTGGGAGGCTGAGGCATGAGAATCGCTTGACAACTGGGAAGGCGGAGGTTGCAGTGAGCTGAGATCACACCACTGCACTCCAGCCTGGGTGACAGAGCGAGACTCTGTCTCAAAAACATAAAAAAAAAAAAAAAAAAAGAAAGAGTCAGCCCAAAATGACAGAAAGGGTTTTAATCTGCCTTAATTTGTTTTTTGTTTGTTTGTTTGTTTGTTTTTTGGAACGAAGTAACATCCAATTAATTATTTTAAAGAAGCTTTCCGGTTTTTCTGTTTCCTTTCTTCTAATTTGAAGAGTTCTGCTAATTACTCAAGTTAATTTCCCAGTATCTTATTTATTGAGTCAACAGTAGGTTTTATTACACACCTCATGTATTTCCACACTTGCCTGCAGCTGTCTGTGTGTGAATCCCTATGACAGGTACGAAGCTGTGTTTTTGACTTGCTGGTTTTGTCTTTCTGTTTCCGGTAAAGGCATGTGACATTGTTGAGCTGTTCGTTCATTCATCCACTCAACAAATGCTTACTTCGTAGATTGACAGAACTCTTTAATTCCTCTTTTTTATGTGCTGAGTACACAAAAACTGAACAGATATTTGTGTTCTGAGTTCAGTGTTTAGTGAAATGGCGAAATGGACAAGCAGATACTCACAGTACTGTTAGTATTACCATCTGGTATAGTTTGGCCCTGTCTGCACCTAAATCTCATGTTAAATTGTAATCCCCAGTTTTGAGGGAGGGACCTGATTGGAGGTGATTGGATTATGGGTGTGGATTCCCCCCTTGCTGTTCTCGTGACAGTGAGTGAGTTATCACAGGTCTGATTGTTTGAAAGTGTGTGGCTGTGAAGGCTCCACTGGCTGCGGGCTGTGTTCTGTGACAATAGAATCTGGCCTCCTCCCGCACAGTCGGAAGCCCCCGCCCCTCACTCTGGAGCTCCAGCTCTCCCGGGGAGTGGTAACTGGGAAGGGTTAATGGCTCCTGGCGTTGCCTCAGGCCCTCACTCCTTTCAGGCAGTCATTCATTCCCTGGAAGGTGCCCGGTACCCGCATCATCACTCCATGATGCAGCTGCGCTATCTTTCTGAAAATGTGGGGACTGTCACAGTTGCCGACTTTCCTCTGAGGGATGAACTGATTTGCGTCCATTTCCTCCTATGGGACAGGACTCTGTCGTAGCTCCCTGTGCCTGAGGAGGGGGGACAAGGATTTCTGGGGTCTTTGCTCGCCTTCTGGGGTTCTCCTTTGAGGAGGAGCTGGAGTTCTTCCTGGGGGTGTGCTTATGGCTTAGCATGGGCAGGGATGAGGAACAAGGGGATTTCCGACCTGAGGCACTTCAAGTGCTTCTGCCATCTGCATTTCCCGCAGACTTTCCCCATATATTGGTACCCCCCACCCCCGCCGTCTCATGTAGATAAGGGATGAGTCTTAATCTTCCTCTGGAGACCTCTGGGAGTGCCATGGTGACAAAGAGGACCAGCTTTGCCTCTTCTAACGTGGAAGCATTGACCCGGTGGCTGGGATCCTCGTCAGTGAAAAGACTGATGTCACAGAAGGGCAGTGACAGAGCAGCTCGTTTCTTCCCCTGGGTGACTTCGTAGTTTCTCAGCTCAGCTGCATGGTTCTGCATCTGTTTGGATTTGTGACCGCTTTGTGCCTGCAGTCCCGCTGCCTGCAAGTCCTGTTCTCACCTCAGAATCACCAGGGCGCTTGGTCAACGTTCAGATTCCCAGCCCCACTCTAGACTAACTGAGCCTTGACTTCTTCCCTGCTGCTGCCGCTCTCTCCTCCTCACCCTTCTCTCTTCCTTTAATGGTAAAAGGACCTGGTTGCTCAGGGTCACTGAAGCATCATAGGGTAGCCTGGCTTCCTTTTGATGAGGCCTGATCCAGAGGCTCCAGCCTGTCACTAAGCGTCCCTGACTCGCATTTCTGTTTCTTACTGTCCTCAGTGTGAGCTTTATCTTCAGGGGTCCTGTGTTTTTAGGGTATATCCCTAGATGGTCTGCCATACTTGGAAATTCTTTAATTGGTTCTTTCCAGCTTTCAGGTTCGGTGAGTCTTAAGATCTAACATACAGAGTGTTCTCTGATATTCCCCTTTTCCCTCACTCTTGAAGAATCGGTTTGACCTTGTATCAGTCTGTTTTCATGCTGCTGATAAAGACATACCCGAGACTGGAAAGAAAAAGAGGTTTAATGGACTCATGGTTCCACGTGACTGGGGAGGCCTCACAATCACGGTGGAAGGCAAGGAGGAGCAAGTCACATCTTACCTGGATGGCGGCAGGCAAAGAGAGAGCTTGTGCAGGGCCACTCCCCCTTACAAAACCATCAGATCTCGTGAGACTTATTCACTATTAGGAGAACAGCACGGGAAAGAACTGCCCCCATGATTCGATTATCTCCCACCAGGTTCGTCCCATAACACTTGGGAATTCAAGAGGAGATTTGGGTGGGGACATAGTCAAACCATATCACACCCTCAGATCTGTTGGTGTATTAGGCCATTCTTGCATTGCTATGTAGAAATACCCGAGACTGGGTAATTCATGAAGAAAAGAGGTTTAATGGTTCTGCAGGCTGTACAGGAAACATGGCTCTGGCATCTGCTTCTGGGACGGCCTCGGAAAGCTTCCAATGATGGCGGAAGGCGAAGTGGGAGCAGGCACATCACATGGCGAGGGCGGGAGCAAAGAGTGAGGGGGAGTGCCACGCTTCAGTGGCCAGATCTCAGGAGAACACACTATCCAAAACAGCACCCAGCCATGAGGGAGCCGCCCCCAGGATCTGAACACCTCCCACCAGGCCCTGCCTCCAGCACTGGGGATTACAGTTCAACATGAGATTTCGGCAGGGACAAATATCCAAACTATATCAGGTGGCATTCCTGCAAGTGTTCAGCTGGACGGGTTCTTTGGGTTTAAGGAGAAATTTATGATTTTTGTCCAAGGTTTTTGAGTCCTGATCTCTCCTACAGACAGCTTCTATCGTCTTTTCCGTGAAATCTTCCCTTTTCCACCCCCTTTTCAATTCCTGAGCTGGAACTAATTGATGCCTTTTCTCTACTCTTGTCTGTCTTTGCGTGTGCATGCCTCTAATATAAGGCTTCACGTTATAGGATTCCTGTTACTTCTATTATGTATTTATTTTTCTCCAAACGGTCCTTGCCATCCCTGACACATATTGTGAGGCCAAGGACCGTTCACTGCTGTGTCCTTTTGATGCCTGGTGCTGAGCAGGTTGTTGGATGGGTGTATTTTAAGGAAAGTCACAAACTTCTGTAATAATTAATTCTACTGTAGCAAATGTACTCACTTTTCACAAGTAAATCTTGTGATGTCCTGTTGGGCATCTATTACATTTTCAGACAAACATCAGATTTGTTTCTGTCTAAAGAAGTTACGATATCCAGAAACCCCATGCCTGGACAATTCCGGGGTTTTGCTGCAAATTCCATCAGGTTCCCTGGTGTCCATATGAATGAACATTGGGTCAAAACCCACAGCCAGTTTCGTCTGTCCCACCAGAGTCACAAAGAGTCAACCCCCAGAATCTCCGTGGGCCCTGCTGCCGCCCTTGGGCCAGCCATCAAGTGGTGCCCCTCCCACACGGGTGGGCTTGTGTTGCATTTGCCTCTGCTCGGTTTGTGAGGTGTGGGGGTGGGCAGGGTGTCTGTCACTGCTTCGGATGAACAAAACATGCTGTGAGAAGTGTTGTGGACTCTGGATCATAGGGTTTCCCCAGTCATCTGTTTCATTAGGGTTTCCTTAAAGTGTTTCTGTGGCACATTGGTAGTGGTGGATCGTAGGGTTTCCCCAGTCATCTGTTTCATTAGGGTTTCCTTAAAGTGTTTCTGTGGCACGTTGGTGGTGGTGGATTGTAGGGTTACCCCAGTCATCTGTTTCATTAGGGTTTCCTTAAAGTGTTTCTGTGGCACGGTGGTGGTGGTGGATCGTAGGGTTTCTAGTCATCTGTTTCATTAGGGTTTCCTTAAAGCGTTTCTGTGGCACGTTGGTGGTGGTGGATCGTAGGGTCTCCCCAGTCATCTGTTTCATTAGGTTTTCCTTAAAGCATTTCTGTGGCACGTTGGTGGTGGTGGATCGTAGGGTTTCCAGTCATCTGTTTCATAAGGGTTTCCTTAAATCGTTTCTGTGGCACGGTGGTGGTGGTGGATCATAGGGTTTCCAGTCATCTGTTTCATTAGGGTTTCCTTAAAGCGTTTCTGTGGCACGGTGGTGGCGGTGGTTTTCACTGGACTTCTGTACCAGGAACGAGTCGTGTGTGCACCAGCGCAAATCAAGGCAAAGATGAACACGGTGCCCTGTTTCCCTCTTCTGCGTGCACCAAACTAGATCTAGGGAAAGATAAGCATGGTGCCCCGGGGCCGCATTCCCCCCCACATGTACATCCATGTAAAGAGAAACAGAAGTTAGTGCCACGGTGCTGCCTCCCACTGTGCACTTGCTTTTCTATTTTCCTCTGTGAATTGTACCCTACTTTGCTTTCTGAGAATTTTGGTCTCTCTATAAATATGCATATTTTTCTTTTTTTCTTTTCTTTTTTTTTTTTTTTTGAGACAGAGTCTTGCTCTATTGCCCAGGCTGGAGTGCAGTGGTATGACCTCAGCTCACTGCAACCTTTGCCTCCCGGGTTCAAGTGATTCTCCTGTCTCAGCCTCCCGAATAGTGGGGACCACAGGCACGCATCACCACGCCTGGCTAATTTTTATATTTTTAGTAGAGATGGGGTTCCATCATGTTGGCCAGGCTAGTCTTGAACTCCTGACCTCAGATGATCCACCCACCTCACCATCTCAGGGGATCAGCAGTCCCAAAGTGCTGGGATTACAGGTGTGAGCCACTGCACCCAGCCTCGTCTCACTATATTGATTATGCCCCAATAATTTCACTATATTGATTATACCCCAATTTTTTTTTTTTTCCTTTACAGAGTTCTACTCATGTCTTTCTGATTTTTAGAGTGAAAGGCAGCTCCCCACTGAAAGGAAGAGCCGGTACTTCAGCCCTGTTCTCTGCTACCAGAGGCAGCTGGTGGCATTCCAGTGACTCAGTTAGTTTCCAGCCTCTGCCGCAGCCCTTGCCCACCCACTGCACAGGCTGTGTCACCTTCTGCACAGTTCTGAGCAACGTGCTCCTGGGGCACAGGGAGCTTACAGGGAGCTTCTGGAACGTGGAGTCTTTTTTCTCCCCCACTGCCAAGTGTACTGTTTGGGCTTCATGGGCAAGAGCTGTTAATACCCTATGCTTTAATTGCCCAAGAGAGAAGTATTACTATATTTGGGGAAATGGCGGTTATTGTGTGGGACTCATAAGCACTGGAAAATCAGTAACATACTTAATAACTGTATTACTTAGCTACAGGACCTAAGTTCTTAGCTAAAGGACCAATATGTATTTTGGCCGAGTGTGGTGGCTCACACCTGTAATCCCAGCACTTTGGAAGGCAAAGGCAGGCAGATCACAAGGTCAGAAGTTCGAGACCAGCTTGGCCTGGCCAATATGCTGAAATCCCGTCTCTACCAAAAATACAAAAATTAGCTGGGCTTGGTTGGTGCCTGCCTGTAGTTACAGCTACTCAGGAGGCCGAGGCAGGAGAATTATTTGAACCAGGGAAGCGGAGGTTGCAGTGAGCCGAGATCACGCCGCTGGACTCTAGCCTGGGCGGCAGAGTGAGACTCTGTCTCAAAAAGAAAAAAAAAAAGGAGTGTGTGTTTCTATTAGAACAAAGGGATCTTAGAGATGTAGTTTCCTAAATGTACAAATGCTGAGAAGGGCCCAGATATACAAAGAGCCCAGAAAGGGTTAGTGGCTTGCCCAAGGTCACACAGCCAGGAATGACAGAATCCAAATGAGAGACCAGGTCTCCTGACTGGCGGGTCACGTTCATGTCAGCACCGAGCCGAAGCGTGAAGCTGACTACAGTAGAAACTGTGTTTTCAGGGTCACTTGCTGTAACCAGGAGTAAAGAAAACCAGCGATACGGGCCCATGGCTTGTCCTGTCCAAGATCTGGTCCCAGGCAGTATTCAGTATTCCGCATAACTCTTACGGAATTCCACTGAGCAGGTGGGTTTTATTAATGGATGACGTGGCAGGGAAGGCGTCTCCTGTCGTCTGTCCAGTGGCTGTCCAGGGTGAGAAGCGGGGAGGTTTGCCATCAGTGGCCGAGGGCATCTCCTGCCTCTGGGGAAGCCATGGGATCATTCACTTTCCCTAGGAGGGTGGCTCTTGAATTTTTAATATCCAGTCTTATTTATGTGTGGTAGTTTTTATTTTTATTTTTTTCTGTGGAGATCAGATCTTGCTGTGTTGCCCAGGCTGGTCTTGACCTCCTGGGCTCAAGCCATCCTCCCACCTCCACCCTGCAAAGTGCTGAGATCACAGGTGTGAGCCACCGTGCCTGACCCTTTTCTTTTCTTTTCTTTTCTTTTTTAATTCTCAAGAGTTTTTAAACTTTCACTTGAGAAGCGCAGATGAAATGGACAGCGCGGCGGCCTCAGCTCTGTACTCAGCAGCCTGGCCCCGGGCTGTGGCCACAGCATGGCATTTCTCTCCAAGCCCCAATTCTTCCAGAAAAGGAGGGAGAGGTGATTAAGTTCATCTTTACTGACTTTCTAATAAATTTTTGTAACTATTCTAAATCTTTACAATGTCGTCTATGGCCTTAGCCCAGCACTGGTAAAATCAACTTTAAAAATTTTAATGATTCAAAATATGTGAGTTTGATCTTCATTATAAACGATTAACACATTTAAAAAATCCAATGTGGTGTGACAAGTTTAAAGTAACATTTAAGTACTGCTCACAGGGCGACCGTCTTTCCGGACCTGCCCAGCTGGTGTTAATGGCTCTTTCTTTTGAGCCCTGGTAATCTTTTGCACTCACCTTAGTTACGGTGTTTCTTTCTCACATTACTCGTTTTCGGAGCGGGCCTGTACCTGCATATGTTTATTCAACAAAACAGTTGTTTATGCTTTCAGGTGAGCTGGGTGTAGGGTGGTGCCCTGCGAACAGAGAGTTGAGGTACTGGTTCTTCTTTCCAGCTGGGAGCTGCCTCTCACTCTGGCTTGCTGCCGCCCTGCAGAGCGCATCTCCGGGGCAGGCGGTGGGGCTACAGAGCTCGCGCGCCAGGACCAGGGGCTCCCATAGGCCTGGCTGTGCCGTGCCTGACTGGAGTAGCCCAGGCCCTCCACTCTTCAAGCCTCCGTCTTTTCACCTGTACATTGTGGTTAATAGTAATATATTCTAGGGCTGTTTTAAGGATTAAGGCACTAACCAAAGTGCATAAAATACTTCGCATAGTGCCTGGTGCAATATAAATTTCAGCCATTACTTCGTTATTTTTGCTCATGGTGGTTGATGGCATCCTGTTTGAACAGCCCCATGTTAAAACAGTGCGTGAAGATGTGTACTTTGCGCTACTCTATGAATCAACCATAAAATAAGGGATGTGGGAAAATCTCAAGACTCATCAGGCTTGGCAATGAAGGTTAAAGACCATTTCTATTGCAGTGTGCCAGATTAGGAGACATGGGCTGGGGAGGAACATGGATCCCCCTTCTGCCCTGTGCGTGCTTGTTGGCTGGAAGAGGTGAACCTGGAGGAGCTGAGTCCCGTTGGAAAGCTGTGCCTTGTGTCTCCATGAGAAGGAAAACAGCTTTATGGGAAGACAGTGGGTCCAGCCAGAGGCAGAGCCTGTGGGGAGGCAGGAGACTAGGAGAGAGGGTCTGCTGAGACTTGCAGCCAGGCCGAGGGGCCAGCGTGGGGGCCTCGCCGCCCTGTCCTGAAGACACACCCAGAGAACCCCCGGCTGTGCCTGCTGCCCTGGTGCATTTCAGAGGAGCAGATCTGCAAAGTAGTACATTTAAGTGCGTCCCTTTTTTCAGTGCTAATGGATTTCCTGATAAGTAGGAAATGTGAAAAATGCTGAGGAAAAAAATTCCCTAGCAACACAAAAATTACTTCTAATTTTCTGTATCCCCTTGTGGTCTGTGTTCCTGTGTGATGGTATTATATAATCACATGCCATTTTATAGCCTGCTTTTAAAATTTAATGCTCTTGTAACATTTTTGGTATTAATAATTGCTCTTAATCATAACTTTTAAAGCTATATAACATTTCATAATACACCTTTTTTTGTTCATTTATTCTTTGGGGCAGATTTCACAAAATCAAATTATTGTTTCAGTTTCAACATTTATGTAGTTCTTATTTACATATTATAACGAACCTTATAAAAGAATTGGACAAGTTATAACGTGGACCAATACTATCATAGAATTCCCTGTATTGGTTGCCATCACTTAGAAGAAGTTGGCTAATATAGTAAATATTAATTGGTATCATGAAATTCTCATTTAAAAATTTTTAAGTTGTTGGTTATAATAAAGAATGAATTTTCTTCATGTATTTGTTACTAGTTTTTATTCTAATGCATTTCTGCCTGTAAGGTATAACTATAACTTAACATGCATCCAAGTGCACACATCCAGAATATGCTACTGGGGGCGTCTTTACACATGCATGCACCAGTTCCCCACACCCACGTACCCCCCCCCACCCACACCCATGATGCACCCACACCCTCCCACACACCTCCCACACTCCTGCACCTGCCTCACACCCACACACACGTGCATTCACACCCGTGTACACCCACCATACCCATGTACCCACAGACCCTCACACACACACATACACACCTGCACCTGCCTCACACCCACACTCCCTCCACACACACCTGCACCTCCCCCACACCCACACACACACACACAGAGGTGGGCCACATACCTGTGCTCCCACACATGCACACCCACGCATATACACGTGTAGACCATGTACCCATGCTCCCACACACAGGTGCACACCTGCATGCACATGTGCCCACACCCACGTGCACCCGTGTCACTGCCATGGAGGGCACCCCAGCAGTCCCCTAAGATTCCTGGAGTCTGGGGCAGCTCCAGGCCTGTGGTGAATGGTCTCTGTCATTTGCCTGAGGTAATCGCACAAGGTGCTCCTTCTCGTGTCTGATTTTTCTCACTCAGCGTTGTCTGTGCGTGTGTTGTTGTTACTTGTCATTACTGTGAGAACTGCATTTATGAATATACCACAACTGATTTACCCATTCTATTGTGGGTTTTTCTTTTTTTTTTTTTGGAGACAGAGTCTTGCTCTGTCACCCAGGCTGGAGTGCAGTGGCGTGATCTCAGCTCACTGCAACCTCCCCTTCCTGGGTGCAAGTGATTCTCCTGCCTCAGCCGCCCAAGTAGCTGGGATTATAGACGCCTGCCACTACACCCGGCTAATTTTTAAATTTTTAGTAGAGACGGAGTTTCACCATATCGGCCAGGCTGGTCTCAAACTCCTGACCTCAGGTGACCTACCCGCCTTGGCTTCCCAAAGTGCTGGGATTGCAGGTGTGAGCCACTGCACCTGGCCTACCCATTCTATTGTTGATGGGCATCTCAGATGTTTACTGCTTTGGCTATCAAAAATATATCTGCTGTGAAAATTCTTGCACTTGCCTTTTCTTTGGTGTTTGTAGGGTCTGTCCCCAATTGTAGAGATGTGGCATCATAGGACATATGTATTTCTGCCAAATATTTTTCTCAATATCACTGAGTAATTATTTAATAATTAATAGTATATTATAAATGTGTAACAGGTCCACAGAGGAAAAAAACTGTTCATAGGTAAACTTTCCTTGGGTGTGGAAAGGAAAAAGAGTACAATAAAGTTTCACTTATAAAAACAAGTGCTGTGTTCATTTCCCTGGTTCTTAGATGTGTGATTTGTAATTGGAAGCTGTTCACTGGGCATGTTTCTGAAGCTGCTGTGGGAACTGCAGTGGCCCCGAATGGAAAGGGCGGGCGCACATGCTCACCGGGCTCCTGCTCTGCGGCGGGCGAGCTGGCCATGTCTGTCTGCTCCCTGGCCCCAGCACCCGGCACGCTCTACTCCTGGGAGATTCTGGCTCAGCTCACACGGCTCTGGCACTGGCTGGGTATGAATTCCATTCTGAGCAAGTCCAGAATGACTCCTCGGGGTGACCTTATACTGCTGTGAAGAAATAACTGAGACTGGGTGATTGATAAAGAACAGAGGTTTTTTTGGCTCACATTTTGGAGCTGTGCAGGAAACATGCCAGCATCTGCTTCCGGGGAGGCCTCAGGAAACTTCCAATCATGGCGGAAGGCGAAGAGGGAGCAGCCGCCTCACTTGGTGGAAGCAGGAGCAAGAAGAGGGGAAGATGCCACTCACTTTTTGGTGGTGGTTGTTGTTAAGACGGAGTCTTGCTCTGTTGCCCAGGCTGGAGTGAGTGGCGCGATCTCGGCTCACTGCAAGCTCCGCCTCCCGGGTTCAGGCCATTCTCCTGCCTCAGCCTCCCGAGTAGCTGAGACTACAGGCGCCGCCACCTCGCCTGGCTAATTTTTTGTATCTTTAGTAGAAATGGGGTTTCACCATGTTGGCCAGGCTGGTCTCAAACTCCTGACCTCAGGTGATCCGCCTGCCTCATCCTCCCAAAGTGCTACAATTATAGGCATGAGCCACCACGCCCAGCCCATGCCACTCACTTTTAAATGACCAGGTCTCAGGAGAATTCACTCTCGTGAGGACTGTACCAAGTGGGGATGGTGCTAACCCATTCGTGAAGGCCCATCCCCATGATCCAGTCACCTCCCACCAGGCCCCACGTCCGACATTGGGGTTACAATTTGATGTGAGATTTGGACGGGACACAGATCCAGACCATATCAGACCTTGAGAGAAGCAGCTGGAAATAATGAAAGGGCCATCTGAGGCTTGGGTGACGTGTAGGTGCTACTGGGTATTGTGGAGACAGTTTAAAAATAGCATTTAATGTTTGTTTTCATTGCAAACGTATTGCGGAGTGGGCCAGGCACGGTCAGTCTCAGACCTCATTAGGCAAAAATGTTAAAAGTATAAATAAAGCACAAAGAAGTAAGGGAAAACCACCTACAATTCCACCATGCGGACACCATTCAGGCACCTGCTAGTTTTTTGTTTGGACACGCATACTTTTTAAAAACAAACAAACTAGAAAAGGATGTAGCATTCGTATAGTTTCTTTTTTATATTATCTTCTAAAATATATATTACATCGTTCCATGCCACTGAGTAGTCTGCAGTATACCGAATGGCGTCATAATATTATATTACCCTCAAATACTGCAATTTATCTGAATAGTTTCCTATTATTAAACATTTAGGTGACTTCTAATTTTTTTATTACAATAATCAATGCCATAGTAAACGTACTTGGATATAAATCTTTTGTGCAGATCCATGAATATTTTTCTTAGTACAGATTTACTTTTAAAAGAGGAATTACGTTTTCTCATTGACTTGGGTATTGGTAAGAAATTAAATGTGAAATCATTTCAATTCCTCTAAAAGTTATCCTGGAAAGCATGGCGATAGTATATTTAACTTTCTTATGTAGTGGCTAAAATGTTATACCATTTAATGTCATAAGATAATAGGCACCAGTGGCTGTTGGACTTGTTTTTGAAAAGAGAATAAAAGCGTGTGAATATACAGCCCTTTCTTACTCTCTCCCACCTTAATCATGTCTGACATATGAGTCGAGTTCTGCCCACTATAGACAGAGTGGGCCAGGCACGGTCAGTCCCAGACCTAATTAGGCAGTCGTGGCCTGCTGCCCCTGCCCTCCCCAGCAGCCATGCAGCAGGCTGGGAGGACCTTGCTGATAGGGACAGCCCTGAGCAGCTCTGGCCTTGACACCAACAGTGGCTCAGTCTTAGAACCACTTGAAGACACAGCATTTGGTGCCTTCTTTCTTTAAGACTGGATGTGACCAGAGGGCAATCTTACGTAGCTTGCAATCTTAAAAATGTTCCACAGGGATTTTCTAACTTGTCTTTGGAGAGGAGTCCAGTAAGAAATTATAGAAGTACATACTGTTGGCAAAATAACAATCAATTAAAGATGTATCTGTCATGAAATGTGCATGTGATTATTCTTTGTAATCATGACGTCTGATGAAGGTACTGAGGAAAGTGTTTGAGATCCTGATGTGCTCTTTTCTTGTATTTCTAGATCCACATCATAGATTTTGACGATGAAAACAACATTATAAATAAAAATGTCCTCCTCCATCAAGCGGGTGAAATCTGGCACATTAGCGCTAGCCCTGCAGACAGAGGTGTGCTGGCGACCTGCTACAACAGAAGTAAGTGTGGCTTTTCTAAGGTACCTGGTCACTGGAGGTAACTGGAGGTATTTCCTAAGACTGGTTTTGTATTGCTAATGGGTTGACACATGACTTAAAAGATTTAGCCATTAATGAAGGTGTTGCATACACAGAGAGGCTGTGATATTGTGAGTAGATGTTTGCAGAAATTATTAGAATCTTAAGAGTCTAAGAATTGAAGCTGGAATCAGCTGTTCCAGGAACGTTGACCCCTTGGTCAGGGAAGTACGGTGCTGGAGGTTCTGATGAGGCAGACACAGGCGTCCTGATGCAGAAACTCTACGTTGCAGGGAGCAGCAGGGATTCACCTCTTTCCTATAGTGTCTTGGTGACCGTCTTCCAGTCCTCTTTGGTAAGGGCAGTTCCATGCACACACGTGCGTTGACTGGTGATACGCCTGGTAGGCTTCTTCCTGCCTGCTGTTGGGCTCTCCAGGCTCTCGGGGCTCTGGGGCTCTGGGACCTTAGTTTGTGTCAATGCAGACGCCTGAGTCACTGAACTGAGGCTCCCTGTTCCCCAGTTCTTGTTTGGTCATCGTCAATGACTCCTTTCTGAATTCTGGCTCTATGGAGAAATATCTCCTAGGATCTCTTTCTTTACCATGTAAGCCAGAACAAATTCTTTCTAGTTTTTGATATGTAGTTTCTAAAATGTTGCCTTCATTTGTCCCACAGGCTGAATGACTGTTTAGATACTTTTAATGCATTCTGTCTGATCTTCCCTCTCACACCCTGGCTTCAGAATATTGATGTGTAGGGATTGTGTGTCAGGCTGGTCACCAGGACGTATTGATCTAAAATTCTGCTTTCACCGAGTTCTGTGTATGTTTTCCTTCCCTTTCCCTTTCCTTTCCCTTTCTTTTCCTTTCTTTTCTTGACAGAGTCTCACTCTGTCACCCAGGCTGGAGTGCAGTGGTACAATCTGGGCTCACTGCAACCTCTGCCTCCTGGGTTCAAGCAATTCTCCTGCCTCAGCCTCTCGAGTAGCTGTGATGACAGGTGCACGTCATCATGCCTGGCTAATTTTTATATTTTTAATAGAGACGGGGTTTCACCATGTTGTCCAGGCTGGTCTCGAACTTTTGACCTCAGGTGATCCACCCGCCTCGGCCTCCCAAAATGCTGGGATTACAGACGTGAGCCACCGTGCCCAGCCCTCCTTCCACTTTAACTTCACAGCCGCCCTGTGTCCACTCTCTGAGGGCCCTGCCTTCCACTTGGAGGGCACTGTGGCTTGTGGCTGAGTGTGGCTGTGCGCCTCCCTCCTGCCAGCGGGAGGTTGGGGATCCGAGAGCCTCCTTGTGTTTTGTCTGCTGTCTGTGCCGATTGGTCCAAGCTGACAATGTCTCAGCAGAAACACGTTTCTCAAGAATCTGTGGGTCTTCAGTAGATTTCCTGAGGCTTCACTCCCTCAGACAAGAGCCTAACTGCAGATCTTTTAGAAACGATCTCTTCTCTGCCTCGGTCTCCTGCTAAGACGGCCAAGGGACTGCCCCCTTCACCCTTGACCCTTCACCTTCACCCTTCACCCTTCACTCTCTCTTCTGCCTGAGGATCTGTGAGATGCCTCCTCCGCTTCTTGAGAGACCCTTCCTAGGCCTGCACTCTGACCTCCTGATCTTCCCGAGGCTTTAACCACATGCAGTGTGGCCCATCCTCAGCCTTTTCTTAGGGGCACACCCTCCTGACAGTCGGGATATTAGTCCATTCTCGCACTGCTATGAAGACCTACCTGGTTCTGAGTAATTTATGAAGAGGTTTACTGGACTCACAGTTCTGCAGGCTTAACAGGAAGCGTGGCTGGGTGGCCTCAGGAAATGCACAGTCACCGTGGGGGTGACGGGGAAGCCAGGGCCTTCTTCACAAGGCAGCAGGAGAGAGAGAGCAAAGTGGGAAGAGCCACACACCTTCAAGCAACCAGATCTTCTGAGAACTTACTGTCACAAGAACAGCAAGGGGGAAATCCACCCCGTGATCCGGTCGTCTCGCACCAGGTTCCTCCCCTGACACGTGGGGATTACAATTCACGATGAGATTTGGGTGGGGACACAGACCCAAACCATATCAGTTAGGCTTTTCATTTCAGCGCCTTTTCCGGCTGGAGACGCTGGGCTTTTAGTTACTCCACCATCGTATAGCTCTTCCCACATTTACCCTCTTCTCCACCCTTGCCCTGTCCCCCCACCAGGAAACCCCCCGAGTGCAGGACCAGCCTCAGCACAACAGGAGCTGCCTCCACGACCTGCAGGGCACGGCCTTTCTGCCCCCTGGATATTCCAGGCATGCTCTGCTTTTTCTGTGGCTCCTCAAAAGCCTCCCAGCCTCTACCCACTGCTGGAAACCAGAGCTCCTCCTGCATTTCAGGCATTTGTTACCGCGGCCCCTGCTTCCATAGTCATTATACACTGCAGAGGAATTCCCACAAACACAGCGGCTTCCAACAGCACATGCCTCTTCAGCGGTATGTCCTGGCTGTGGCTTCGTAGGGCCCTGGCCTCGGGTCTCCAGGCTGCCATCCAGGCCCCTGCCAGGCTGTGTCAGGGCTCTCACCTCACGTGGCTCCTGGGGTTGTAGGATGCAGGCTTGTCTCCTGGCTGTCTGCTGGGACCACCCTCAGCTGCTCCCAGCTGTAAGTGGGCTTTGAGTTAAGCTGCCAAGTTTGTGGCAATTTGTAGGAGCAACAGAAAACTAACACAGTTGCCGAGCAATCTTGGTCTTGTTGGTCGTCCACAGGCATAAGTTGATCGCGTCCTTCAAGTTACCCTGGATCTCGTGATTTTCAGTCGTGGCTTCCAGAGACTGACTCTTTCTGCCAGACTTCGAAGGCAGCATGGATCTTCTGTTAAGTTTTCCCTAATCTGTCAGCCTCTCGAGGAAGAAAGACAAAATTGTTCCACAACATTCATGTCTAAGTTCCAAGAATTCTGTTTTATTCCTGCCATAGGCAGAACTGAGATTTCCATCCTGCAGGGAAGGCTGTTTTCCAGTGTGAAATGCTGCGAGTTCCTGCTCTGATCAGGAAAGAGCAGCACAGCTAGTTGACTCGTGCTTAACCTGGCTCTTCGCCCTTCGAAGCATGCGTGGCGCTGTCTCACCTGAATCGGGTCATCTGCAGCAGCGGTCGCGCCCATGGGGCACGCCGCCAGGCCCTCCGGCTTCAGGTGCCTCCGGAAAAGCCTGGAGTCACAGACATAAGCTTGCTCTGCATAACCCAGTGCAGGGAAAACGTTCTAGAGACTTCCTGTGTTTTGCAAACGTACTTGTGCTCTGTAGTTTTTGCACTTAGCTCGCCTCTAAATCACTAGGCTTCCACATTGCAATGAATCAAATATGAATTAAATCCAAAAGCACCACAAACTTAGATTAGACGACATTGCTTAAATTATCCCTTCATTATAACAAATCTCTTTGCAAAGATCAGAGTTGCACTGTATCCTCCTTGTCTTCCAATAGTGTGTTCTCCCATTGTGCTTTTCCCCTGCCGTTGCCTGGGCTGTTGGGAGGCCTCTTGTGGCGTTTACTGTGTGTCTGTTCCCGGTGTGCTGTTTATTAGGCTGTGCTTATAGAAAAGCTCCTGTTGTCTGCTGTCCTTGGAGCCCCACACGTGTTTTCTTTGTTTCTCCTCTTTTGTAGTCCTTCCTTCTTTTTGTTTCCATTAGTGTGTGTGGTATTTTAGTGAACGGTTGGCATCTTTTAATGAAGAGACCGAGGGCTTCTGAGACCCGCCTTTTGGCGCACACCCTGTGTGGGGCAGGGGCAGGCAGTGTGGGAAGTAGAACCGTAGGTGGAGAGGGCGGGCAGATCACAGGGCCAACTGGCGTGAGTTGTTAGGAGCACCCTCTTTCTGGCAGACGGTTGCCCTCTTCTAAAGTTGCTTTCCGTGTCTTCCTTCACAGATGTCCTGAAATCCTTTTTCAGGCTTTTTTTTTTTTTTTTTTTTTTGGAGATAGAGCCTCGCTCTTGGCTCTTGTCACCCAGTCTGGAGTGCAGTGGCACAATCTTGGCTCACTGCAACCTCCGCCTCCCAGGCTCGAGCAATCCTCCCACCTCAGCCTCTCGAAGTAGCTGGGACCACAGGTATGCACTGCCGTATCTGGCTGATTTTTAAAAACATTTGTAGTAGAGATGAGGTCTCACTGTGTTGCCCAGGCTGGTCTTGAACTCCTGAGCTCAAGTGATCTGCCTGCTTCAGCCTCCCAAAGCACTGGGATTACAGGTGTGAGCCACTGCACCTGGCCTTCCATGGGTCTTATGGGGAGGAAGGGAGACAGCAGCCATGGAGACGGGGCCTCTGGGGAGAGTGTCTAGAAACAATTCATTTGGAGGGCCTCACTCTTCTTTAGGATGTTGCTATTGGTTATTTGTCAGAAGCAACAGTGTTTACATTCTGTCTTTATTGCTTCACACTGAATCTCTTCTAATCAGTGGAAGTCTGCAGTGTGGTAGAACTCTTGTGCACACAAGCACACGTGCTAGAATGAACATCACAAATAGGCAGAAGTGGATGAGCTCGTGACTTATTTTTTTAAATGCAAGCAAGAAACCCTTTCTCTGTACCCTTACTGTCCATAAGAAGGGTGGTCAGGAACGGCAGTGTTGAGTTCCCCGTGCACAGCTGAAGGATCTGGAGGATCTGGTGCTCACAGGCAAAGTCTCCTTGAAGAGTGATGTTCTCTTCACATTGTCTTAGAAAATGATAGAAAATTTGCATGACGTTAAAGTATCCTAAAAAGTCAAACATTTTCACATTAAACCATACATCCATATCTCCTAGCTTAAATCTCTATCCATGCAAGGAACAAGTGACAGATTGCCATCGATTACTGATAGGGATTTATACCTGCTGCTGATCTATTTTCAGTTATCACCTGTGATGGTTGTGAAAAAGACATTCTTGGAGTTGGTGAAAGGGGGAGTTGTAGCACAATAAACTCATGGAACGTTTTCTACATAGATGATGAAGATTCAAAAAACAACTTAACTCTCCTTTCTGATCATTTTATAAGAAAAACGCATGTCTATGAAAGCAAAAGGAGTGACTGTGGCCAGGGTAGAAGCTGTCTCGACGGGACTGTACGTACTTGGAACAGGAGAGATCTCCACAGTGACTGGTCTGTGGGAGTAGATGGCGGGTCGGACACGGAGGTGGGGACGTGGCAGGTGGCAGGCTGGCCTCCGAGGAGCACGCAGGCCTCCACACACAGCAAATAACAGCACAAGCTGCAGGTCTCAATCGGACCTGGAGCCACGAGAGGCTGTGGTGCTGCCACCTGAAAGACGCCTGGCCATGCAGGGAATTAACATGAGTGATATACTTCTCTTGGGATTTCTCCCTTCGGAGCTGCCGGGTACTTCCAGTCACCTCCCTCCCCAGTTTATGTGCACTTCAGAATGTGCTGCCAGCAGGCCTTGACCTTTCTATGCATCTCACTTCCTAAATTTAGAACTTGTTTCACCCAAGGTTTTCTTAAGGTTCATTGAGAAAAAAGCATATGTTTCAGATAAACATAAAAAAAAACCAACTTTGCTGCTTTAATTTCTAATGTATGTTTCTGAATTAGGGTACACCATGTACGCCTGCCTCTGCTCACACAGTCTCGTGATTGTGTGCCTGCCTCTGCTCACACCGTCTCATGAGTGTACATGTGCCTGCCTCTGCTCACGCTGTATCATGAGTGTGTGCCCCTGCCTCTGCTCACACCATCTCATGAGTGTATATGTGCCTGCCTCTGCTCACACCATCTCATGAGTGTGTGCCCTTGCCTCTACTCACACCATCTCATGAGTGTACATGTGCCTGCCTCTGCTCACACCATGTCATGAGTGTACATGTGCCTGCCTCTACTCACACCGTCTCATGAGCGTACACATGCCTGCCTCTGCTCACACCGTCTCATGAGCATACACGTGCCTGCCTCTGCTCACACCATGTCATGAGTGTGTGCGCCTGCCTCTGCTCACACTGTCTTATGAGTATACGTGCACCTTCCTCTGCTCACACCACCTTATGAGTGTGTGTCCCTGCCTCTGCTCACACCGTCTTATGAGTGTGGGCCCCTGCTTGTGCTCCTGCCTCCGCTCACACCATCTCATGAATGCATACCTGGCTCTCCTCACACTGTCTTGTGAGTGTGCGCATACCTACCTCTGCTCTCAGTGTCTCCTGGGTGGGTGTGTCTGCCTCTTCTCACACTGTTTCATGAGTGTGTGCCTGCCTCTGCTCACACCGTCCTTGGTGACACTCTGTGTGGTGGCCTCACAATCAGCAGAGGGCACCAGTGGTCTGCCTCTGTGTCCCCTTTGCTCTGGACCTTCCATTGTCTCCCCTTTCATGTCTTCATGACCATGTCCTAACTTGATCGCTTATACTGGTGCAAGCCATTTTTAAAACCTTCATCCCCTTCTCTTGCTGCTCTCTAAATATTTTCACAGACTTTTACACCTTGTTTGAAAAACACGTTTGCAGAGTGAAACTAACTCCTGCATTTAGCTGAGGTTATACGCATTGAGTAGTAGTCACTCCAGAGCACTTTGTGGGTTTCTATAGAAAAACAAGAATGGAATTTAGTTCCTCACTCCTAAACTTCAGGAATTCGCCGAGGGGAACCTTGTCAATATCTAAGGACCTCTGCCCCAGGGGAGCCTAGGCTGGTGCCTCGAGATCATTAGAGAGTGGTCATGGAACTGTGACCCAGGGGAGCCCAGGCTGGTACTCTAAGTTCATTAGAGAATGGTCATGGAACCCTCATCTAGGGGAGCCCAGGCTGGTGCCCCGAGATCTTTAGAGTGCTGTGGGTGGGCTCTGTTCGAGGGTAACCGAGTCTGGTGCCCTGAGATCATTAGAGTGTGGTGGCTGGACTCTGATCCAAAGAAACCCAGGCTGGTGCCCAGAGATCATTAGAGTGCTGTGGGTGGGCTCTGTTTGAGGGTAACCCAGTCTGGTGCCCCGAGATCATTAGAGCATGGTGGGTGGTCTCTGATCCAGGGAACCCAGGCTGACCCCCTAGAGCATTAAATGTGGTAGACCCCATGGGATGAGCAGGCGGTAGGGGTGGCACCCCAGGTGGAAATGGTCCTTAGAGAGGGATGTCTCAGTGTGAGGCAGACTCATGTGCTTCCCGTCCGAGGTAGTCCTGCTATGACAGGTGTGAGCACAGATGTTTGGACCTGGAGGTCTGAGTTCCAGGAACTGGTGCCAACACACCAGCTTCCCACGGCTTCCCAGGTGACATGCCTCTGCCTTTGTGCCTTTCTGTAGCTCTGGCCCACTCCCCACCCTCTCTCTTGTCTACACATTGGGAGCTCTTTTTTACCCTTAGAAATGGAGGCCAAGGTGGGTGGATTGCTTGAGCCCAGGAGTTCAAGACCAGTCTGGGCAACATGACAAGACTGTGTCTCTACCAAAAAAAAGAAAAAAAGAAAAATCTAAAAATTAACTGGGTGTGGTGGCATGTGCCTGTGGGTCCAGCTACTCAGGAGGCTGAGGCGGGAGGAGCACTTGAGTCCAGGAGTCTGAGGCTGCAGTGACCCGTGATAGTGCCACTGCACTCCAGCCTGGTGACAGAGGTAGACCCTATCACAGAAAGAAAAAAAAAATACAGGATAGCTCATCCATGGAGTTTAACAACAAAACACGTTGAGTATACAGAGATTGAGAATAAAACCATGGTTACATGGTTAAGGAAGGGGCACTGGGAATTGTAGGTCTGAGGATGCAAAGTAGCAGGTATGTAGGATGGAGAAGGCCAGAGACCTCATTTACAGCGGGGCTATTGTTGATTGTCTTGTATCATATTTGGGATTTTCGCTAAGTGAGTGGATTGTAGCTGCTCTTGCCACAGAAAAAGAGAACGAGTAGCTGTGTGAGCTGATGGGATATGTTAATTCGTTTCACTATAGTGACCTTTTCTCTCTGTATCTCAGCATCATGTTGCAGACCTTAAGTATAGACAATAAAATTTTTTAAAAAATGAAAAAGGGCCAGCGCATGACTCACACCTGTTATCCCCGCACTTTGGGAGGCCGAGGCGGGCGGATCACTTGAGGTCAGGAGCTTGAGACCAGCCTGGCCAACATGGTGAAACCCCATCTCTACTAAAAATACAAGAATTAGCTGGGTGTGATGGTGAATGCCTGTAGTCCCAGCTATTCGAGAGGCTGAGTCAGGAGAATCGCTTGACCCCAGGAGGCAGCTGTTGCAGTGAGCTGAGATTGCACCACTGCACTCCAGCCTGGGTGACAGAATGAGACTCTGTCTCAAAAAATAAAAATAAAATAAAATAAGCAAAATAAAGTAAAGTAGATAAATTAAATTAAAGTAAAATAAAATAAAATAATAGAACTATGGCATATCCACCGCCTCCTAAAAGCCCCGCTCTCCCCTAGCTCCCCGGGGTCCCAGCCCGTCTCCGTGCTCCTGTGTGGCTGCTTCTGCGAGAACACTTGTCTCCCTGTTTCCTGTCTCGCCTGCTGACTGGAAGCCCCTGGCAGGGCTGGACGCGGCTGCTTGCCTCTGTGCCGAGTGCCCTGGCCTGCAGAGGCCGCGCAGCTTCAGCCGCTCATCCTGGCACCGTCTTCCTCTGAAACATGACCCCGTTTGAGTGATCAGCCATTTTGCTACATCATAGCTATTCAGAACATAGTGACAGACTGAATCGACTAATTTAAACTATGTTGAAATTATCATCTCAGTGAGATTTAGGAAGATATAGTGGATTTTTCTTGGGAACAAGGCTGCTGAGGTGTACTGAATAAATGAGTAGGAGGAAACGTAAGAAAATGACAACTGAGCAGCTAAATTCATTTGGGTCTGCATCCTCAGGGACTGCACTGTCCTGGAAGTGAAGTGTGTGTGACCTGGAATGGGTTCCTTACCCTTTCTCTGTCTCGCGTCCTCTGTCACACTCTAGACATGAAAACTTAGCACACCGCAGGGAGGCGTTTGTGAATGAGTGAGACCCATTGTCAGATGGCACTGAAAAATTAAAAAGGGAAGCTAAATGTCAAGTGGTCCAGTTATTTTCCCAGCCTTTCTTTTACCTCCTTAGGTGGGCATGGTGGGAGCAGGGCAGTGGAGGCTGCAGGGGCAGCAGTCTTACAGGGGTACCGGACAGTAGAGAGGCACCAGGTTTGATGGCTGGAAAACCTAGACTTTCTGCTTTTCCCTCTGGTGTTTACTGGCTTTCTAATCCTGGACCAGTCAAGTAAACCTCTGGAGCTTTCATCTGTAAAATGGACACAGTTAACTAACACTGCTGTTAAATAATGAGAAAACATGAGGCTGTTGTGAACAGGTTTGTCTCAGACTTGGGTCTATGTACCCTGCAAGGACGGGACTCCAGGGGTGTGTGCAAACAGTCCTGAGCAGTGGGCTCTGAGCATCTGGAGCACACCGTATGCCCACTCCAGTGCACCTTACCCCCAGGAGAGGTGGGCAGTGCTGCAGCCATAGTCTCCTCTGCACTGGGGAGCAGCCACCGCAGGAGCCCCCGGCACAGGCAGCAGAGCCCACTGGGAGCATTGGGCCAGCCCAGGAGCCCATCCGCCCTCACGGCTCGCTGGCCGAGCCTTCCCTTCCTTCCATGATGGGAGCTTCTTAAGCAGGGCACAACACCTCCTGGGTGGGTGGCAGGGTGCCGGGGTGCTTGAAGCCACAGGATAAGGGTGGTGTGTCTTTCTGTAGTGTCACTTCTATTGGATTTTAAGTAATGAAAACGTGATTTGTAGCCTCAAATGAAGGTGGATATGTTAGGAAGTAGAATGCAAACTGTGCGGTGATCTCTCGAATGAAACATGCGGCTTGCGGAGGGCCCCTTCAGAGAAGGTCCCCAGACCTTGCTATGCAAACCCTTGGCACTGTGTAAAGGATGCTGTCACAGTAGGATGTGCCTTCTCGTTCCTCTGCCGTTGGTGCGGCTCCTTGAAGACAAGGACAGAAGCTCTGTTTTGGGGGTTGAGAGTAGGGACGGTGGCACGGGGAAGGTTTTGTGCTGAAATAGGCCCCTTTCACTGGGAGGCCCTCGAGTGGGAGGGGGCCTGCCCCAGCTCCTGTCACCACTTCCCTGCCTTGACTTTCCTTTGCCAAATCGAAAGGGCCACAGAGGACAGGATGCTGGTTCTCTGTGAAGACTTTTCACCTTGGCTTTTCACCTCCTTTTCCCCTTGGCTCCTCCGCAGTGGGAGAATTCCTGCTACCTGGAGATGCACCTCCCACTGTGACCCGTGAGGATCAGGCGTGCTCTGCACAGGAGGGATCCACTCTGGGACACCTCTTGGGGCTGCTCGGTGATGCAGGGTGATATTTGGGGTGGTCCTGACCCCCGGCCCTTGCAGGGAGCCCAGAGGTTGGCCTTCTCATCAGCTTTCCTTTCTGGGCTCAGTTGTAGCTCTCTTTCCCTGGGAACCAGATGGGGGCAGTGCTCTAGCAGGTCACTAGGTAGGGCTGCTTATGATACAAGATAAAGAGAACCCATCAGGCAGTTGTGTCTGGACTTAGGAGTCTGACCCTAACCCCCTAGGGGCTGTTCTTTGACCTTGCTGAGGACAGCGGTCCTGCCAGATCATGGGAACCTGGAAGCGCTGCGTTTCAAGTTGTTACAGCGCCTGTGAGGCCTGAGGCCCTAAAACCAAGGAGCCGCTGACCCCAGCCTGATAAGGGTCGGGCCCTTTCCCCGAGGTGCTGGAGGTGTGGCCGTGGCCGCTTCGGAAGTCTGAGCACGCGGGCTGCCTGCACTCCCCGTGGTGTGACTGGGGCCCACGAGGCTGAACCCCGGGGATCTTCCAGCGGGCCTCCCGCCTACTGTGTCATTCCACTGACCAGAGTTGAGGATGTCCTGAGAGACTGATTATTAGAGCGAGGAGTGGTCACGAAATGCTTCACAGACAAGTGGTGCCCTGGGCAGGGTCGCCTTTCAGAAGGTGTTGCCCTGAGCGGGTGGGTGGCCAGGGGCTGCCCTGAGGCACCTGCCCTGAGCCTGAGTTAGCACCATGGGAGAATCCCCCCAGGACAGACAGCTTCCCAAAGCTGCAGGACCCATATGTGGCCGTGGCCGGGGAGTCCAGCCTGGAGGGCAGCATCCTGAGGAGCAGCAGTGGGCACGCGGAGGGACGCCGCCTAAGCTCTGGGCCACTGCCCGGGAGGAGCTGGGAAAGCCCGCTGGGTGCCGGGAACAGCGTAGCCGTGTGTGCTGCTCACCGTGGGCTCTGTGGGTGTCCCCGCAGGGGCCGTTAATCATGTCCCTGGGGCAGCGAGCTGTCATGGGTGGGTCCTGCGCTCCGGGGGCTGGGGACCTGCTCTGGCTTTCACAGTGCCACGTGTCTCTCGTGCAGTGCCTGGGGAGGAGGTGCTCCTGTCTCTGAGCCTCAGTTTTCTCATCTATGAGATGGGAGGAATTCCGTCTGCCTTGACTACTTTAGACTTTGTTGGGATTCAGAGAAGGCCGTGTGCGTGACATGCTTTTGTTATGTGATTTCTGACATCATTGATCTGTCCCGTCATTGTTTTCACACTGGCGCTGTAAATTCAGTTTTCTCGCATGTCTGGGCCTTGACTCTGAACCTTCCAAGACCGTTCAGCCTCACCCTTGCTGCCTGCTCCAACACAGCAGCAGTGGAGCGCCCCCGCCTCCGCCAGCAGGGCCCAGCGCTGCCTGTGCCACGCACTGTGCTGCCTCCGTACGCAGGTTGGTTCATTTAGCCCCGTGATACTAAGCAGCAGACACTGTTGGAAATCCCAGCTTTTCAGATGAGAAAACAGGGTTCATAGAGGTTGCCTGGAGGCCAGATTCAAACCTGGGCCCACCCAGACTCTGCTCTGGGTATCTTCATGTCTTGCCACCTTAGCTCCCAGACCTTCCCTCACACGGTAATTCTCTGTAAGGGACTTTAAAACTCCTCCTCAGGAGAAGGCTGCTCACGTGGCAGGTTTCACGCAGGCTGACAACATGGCGAACGTTGGCCGAGGGACCACGTCCATCATCGACCCGTGTCCCGAGGCTACAAGGAGAAAATGCAGAATGAAGACCTTGTCACAGGCAGGGCTCGGAGGAAACTTATGGAACTCATTACTCTCATCAATGAAGGAGACGAAAAGTAGGAACAGATGAAAGGCAGGGATGTCCTCATGGTGTCAGATTTGTCGTGGGAAGCCAGGGATACTGGGGACAGTTCCCCAAACCTTCCAGGCAGATGCCACACCCACGTCACCTTTGGTGTCCCCGCCAGAAGCCTCGTTTCCTGGCAGGGGGGCCCACTGGTCTAACCAGGGATTCCACGTCTTGAGCCTAAAACTTTTACTTTCTGGTCTTCTGACATGCCTATATGGAATGGAATTTTATAATTTTTATCATTCTGAGAGATTATCCTCTTCAGTGACTAGGTTTTTTTTAAAGAAAAACTTGGAGAGAGGAACTGTAATAGAAGATTAGCTTATCTGCCAATTTCTGAATCTCCAGAAAGAGCCAGAGGTTGTGAAAACTTTACTGTTTCTGCATTTTCATAACGTTTGTTGCTGTTAGTTTATATATCGGCAGTGGCGACAGGGACGCCTTGCACGTACGCTGGGGCATCCCAGCCAGATCACCTGCTCGCTTCGCAGCTGCGGGAGGGACGGTGCTGATGGGGCCGGGGCCCTGCCTCAAGCTCCCTAATGAGCACTGGCCCGGGGACTCTCCATTTTGCTGATGAAGGGACTGGGGCATTGTCAGTGACTTTCTCAAGGCCACAAGGGCAGTGCGAGGGCAGATTTGGGATTCTGGCTTTGCGCTCCGCCTCCAGGCTGTGCTGTCTTCACTGTGCCCTGCCGTCTCTGTTCAGCCAAAGGCAGATGCACGTGCGAGGGACTCTGTCAGTGGAATTCATCCCAAGGCTGTTCACCGAGTTAGGGCGTCCACAGTCAGTTCTGGATGAAGAAGACCACGGGATTGCAACTTAGGAGGCTTAAGTTTTGCCATGATTTTGCCAAAAATCAGTACTGTAATCTCTGACACTTGAACTTTCTAGGTTCCAATTTTGTCATCTACAAGAAAGGAAACTTAACCGTGGTTATGGCTAAGACCCTTTTCTGTTTCCTGCTTATTTGCCTTTCTGAAACAACTTTTGAGCTTCTGTTGTGATTGAGACAAAACAGTAAGTACTCAGGACAGAGAGATGAGAAGACTCGGTGCCAAACTCCGGGCACCCACTGTCTAATGGGGCAGACAAGAGAGACACAGCCAGGGTGCCCTGGTCAGTTAGTGCAGTTTCAACACTGCTTTAGGGTCTGCACCGTGACCGTCAGCCCTAAAGCCAACACACCACGGAGGCCCTGCCGGGGGAGGACCCTGCTGAGCTCACCGGGAAGAGCAGATGTCAGAATCCCACTCTGGCTCCTGATCCGACAGTGAAATATGCCACAGGTCATCTTCCCGTGAAGTGAGGGTGGAATTCACCACTGATCCCTCGGATAAGATGCTGTCGAGAATTGGCTTTTGGAATCCTTCATTGTGAAGAGCATCTGTATCATTTGAGCGTGTGTGTGGCCGTGGGCGGCGTGGCCTTTGTGGAGATTTCCACTGCCGAGGAGTCCGTGGATGAGGGAGCGTCTGTGCCTTCTGTTCACTGGGAATGATGTCTGAGCACCAGCCTGGTCCAGGACGTGCTTCTGAAGCTGTAGAAAGAAGGTGCTGAACTAGAGGGTTCCTCAGATTTCTTATAGCTTCCAGGTCCGGAGGCTGTCTGCTTGTAGTAAGATCTGTATCTTCCTCCACAGATATAACAAGAAAGTCAAAATACAATTGTTCTTGTTTAAAGATGCATTTTCCCCTTGATCTCTGCACCCAGTGAGAAGAAAGTGGCATTTCTGAATTATTACTTTGCATGGTGAAAATAAGCTGAAAGAAGAAGTGGGTTTTCCCTAGAAAGTAGTATTCTTAGGCTCCTCTTTGTGAAACCAGAATTCTGAGAGAAAATGACCGAGAGTCCTCTGAAAGAATTGAGTACGCGAGAGGCGGGGGAGAAAAGTTAGAACCCATCAGCCTCATTGTCAAGTGCATGCTTCAAGACGGGGTGGCGGGGGCAGAGGACGCTCTGCTGCACACAACATGCTGATACTTCTGATGCATGCCGGCTTGTGTGTCTCCGGTTACAGTTTACTTCCCATTTTCTGTGTTAAAAGATTGACTACTTTCCTTTTTTCAGGGTATAGGTGCTCAGCTGGGAAAGGTGAGAGTTAAATTTTCTCATGATGCTGGTGCTGAGAGATAGCACCTTGAAAAGAGGAAGAAATCAAGACATGATCTCCAGGGAGCTGTCATTCGGAGCACATCCCTGAGAGCCCTCCCCGGGCCAGGAGGCTGCGTGCTGTCGTTCCCCTCAGCAGCACGCTTCGGGTGGAGCCTCCTGCCCTGTTCAGACATGTCATATAGAAACACCTTGACAATGCCAGCCCGTCTTTAATTTTCACACCATCTCAAGTAAAATATGTTTTGAAATGAAAACATTTTGCATTTTATTTTAAGCTTGTTTTTGGGGCTCTCATTTTTTTAAGACTAACAAAAATAGAGTTGGTTGACCTATCTTCTCTGGAATAGCTGTGCACTAACCAAATTGTCAGCTGAAGAGGGTTTTGCTTTGCAGGCATAAGCCAGACAGGTCTGAAGTTGAGTGTGTCTGCTGAATTAACATCAGAAAGGGTTTCTTTTGGTCCTTTTTCTTTTGGGATTCCTATGGAAATAGTTCAGTGGGGTCACTTTGGCGAGAGACAGGAAAACGGCATGCAATATCAATTCACCCGAGTTCTGTTTGTTGTGATTTTAGGGAACAAGTTATTATTTCAATTCAATAATAAGTACTTCCTTTAGGGTGTGGATTGCTAAGTCTTATTTGCCGTAAACGGTGAGTTTCATTGCTGCCTAGTCTAATAAATAGCTCATTTGTTAGTGATAAATGTAACATAGCCCAGCAAAGAGAGTGGCTGTGCCCTCCCACCTTAGTGCAAGACGAGGAAGCAGAGTTGCTGGGGGCTACCTCCGGGACTTTGCGTGCAGGACCTGGAGCACGCAGGTGCAGTGTCGTTTCCAGGTGTGGTGGTGTCCGCAGGTGCAGTGTTGTCTGCAGGTGCAGTGTTGTCCTGCCTGCAGGTGTGGTGTTGCCCACAGGTGCAGGGTTGCCTGCAGATGTGGTGTTGTCTGCAGGTGTTGTGTTGTCCTGCCCGCAGGTGTGGTGTCATCCACAGGTATGGTGTTGTCTGCAGGTGTGGTGTCACCCGCAGGTGTGGGGTTGCCTGCAGGTGCGGTGTTGTCTGCAGGTGTTGTGTTGTCCTGCCCCCAGGTGTGGTGTCACCCGCAGGTGTGGGGTTGCCCACAGGTGTGATATTGCTCTGCCCGCAGGTGTGGTGTCACCTGCAGGTGTGGGGTTGCCTGCAGGTGCAGTGTTGTCTGCAGGTGTTGTGTTGTCCTGCTCGCAGGTGTGGTGTCACCCGCCGGTGCGGTGTTGCCCGCAGGTGCGGTGTTGCCGGCAGGTGTGGTGCCACAGATGCAGTGTAGTTTGCTGGAGGGAGGAAGAGCACACCGGGTGTGAAGGACAGAATGGCCTGGATTGCAGCCAGTACTTGGGCATGGAGAGTGATGAGGAAACCTCAGAAGACTGGAGTTTAGGCCCCAACTCCACTGCTTGTGGTGGGTCCTTGGGCAGGTCATTTACGGTTTTTGGCTCCCATCATTTTCATCATCCTTATTTTATACATGAGGGAACAGGATAATGACAACGACAGTGAAGGTGATGACAATGACAGCTCCCATCGAGTGCTCGTGTGCCAGGCACGGGGATCAGCGCTTTCTGGGAATTATCAAGTTGAATCCTCTGTTCCATTGGCCTTTCCCCATGAGGGAGTTGTTGCAGTGACCCACCAGGCCAGCAGTGCTAATTAGGAGCGCACAGCACACTTCCAGGGCACCTGACCTACGGCTACAAGGCTTCAAGGATGCTGCTTCTGGGGTACAAATTTTGTAAATATGCCTTGTTATGTAAACAAGTTTTCTTCTTGCTGGTTTTTGTCACGCAGGATGGAGATGTAACTGTCGCCTCTAAGTGACACTGGTAATGAGGCTCAAGCACTGGAGTTTAGAGGCCGATGAGATTAAAGATCTTAAACACTTTTTTTCTGTCTTTAGAAGTAAAATTAGATTTTATGGCCCCAACTATTTTGTTGCTGGGGTAAGTTCCAAGTATCTGAATTCCTTCTTGTCTTTTTAGGAGACATCATAGAATCCTTTGGCATTCTTCCTCTAGCTCAGAGTCCCACGATTGTCTTTGTAAACACGTTGCACCAGGTCTTCTTCAGGGGACAGGTCGCAGGTGAGCGCAAAGGTGTTTCTGTAAACAAGCACCCCTCCTGAGTTTGGGGTGCACGCGTGGGGATCAAGGAATGGCACGTCAGCAGATGTATTTTGGCTTTGGAGTTTGGAATGGCGTGTGAGGAGAACTCTGATTGCCAGGACACAGCTGAGCATTGCAGAATGAGAGTCCTGGTTCTGGATATGAAGGACTTGAATAGCAAGGGGCTTCAGACAGTAGGGAGCACCTGTATTTTTTATTTAGTTGTGTATGGAAACGAGGCATGGCCTGGAATAGTGGGCTATTTTTTGATCTTCCTTTTTTCGAGGCCGACTCCTGTGTTGTTTCTTGCGTTCCTTACTGACTCTTGAGATCCCGTTTGTATCATCTCTCCGTCCTCCTTGACTTTCTGTGGCACCTCCAAATTCAGTGTCATCTGGAAATGGAATTAATGTGCTGTTTACGGCTCCTTCCAGATCGCTAATGAAGATGTGAAATAAGACTTGGTCCCTGGAGCAGCCCATGACGGCTCCTCACGGCGTCCCGCTCTGTCGTTTGCCAGTGTACTTTGTTTATGGCCGTTTCTCCAGGTTTCAGCCCACGAGGGGGTGCTTAGACAAAGCCCAGTTTGAATTAATTTTTCCAGTAAGACGGTAAAGAACACGGGGCCAGCTCCTCCGTCAGCCCCAGAGGTGTCCTGTGCTGTGCTCTTCTGCGGCCTGCTGGTCTGCGCCCTGCCCTTGGCCCACAGCCCCTTCGACGCGGCAGCAGTTCCACTTGGAGGTGCAGAGAGGAGCCGTTAGGAGCCACGGCTGTGCTGAGACCCAGCAGGAAGCAGATGTGACCTTGAGATGATGCCCCGTCCGAAGTGCTGCGCATCCTGTTGGGCAGGTGCTGAACGCGTGTCTCAGGCGTCCTGGGCGACTGAAGCAGAACTCTGTGAACTGGGTGGCCCAGGCGATGGAAGTTAATTTCCTCCGAGGTCTGGAGGCTGGAGGTTCGGGGTCAGGCATGGCAGGGCTGGTCCTCCTGAGGCTACGCTCTGGGTCTTGTGCGCTCCTGGGGCTCCGTGCTCCACCCCGCGTGTGAGGCACACAGTAGGCCCTCAGCTCAGTCAGCACCTTGTGCGCTCCTGGGGCTCCGTGCTCCACCCCGCGTGTGAGGCACACAGTAGGCCCTCAGCTCGGTCAGTGCCTCATGTGCTCCATGCTCCACCCCACGTGCAAGGCACAGAGTCCTCAGCTCACACGTGCACTGTCTCTGTGCGTGTGACTCCTGGTGGTACCTGACAGCACGTGGTCTGTTTTCCTGAGGCATTTTGAGCCTCTCACTGTTGGGACTGTGTCTAGACTATGGCAGGAGGTTGGCGTGGCTGGGGAAGGTGTGGACCAGGTCAGGGGGCTGGGAGGCCGAGTAGCCTGGTGGCCTGCCTAGTATCTGTTCTGCAGCCGGCTTTGTGGTTTGTTACTTGAAGCTATCTGTATGGCAACCCTTTGGGGGAAAAAGTAGTAATTAAACAGCTTCCTTGTGAAAAGTCAACGTGAAGACAGAAAAACTGGGTGGAAGTTGAAAAGCAGTGAACCTGAGGAATGGACCTCATAGAACGTGTGAGTGTGGCCTGTGTGGTGGGAGAGAGGCAGGATTCTGTCCGAATAGTAATGAATTTGCAACATCAGGTATAATGGCTGTCTGTGGATTGCCTCATAGGAAGTTTGTGTGAAGTATGGGACTTAAATGTACCTAATCAAGGTCTATTTCAGGCATTAAATACATAAATAAATAAGTACTTTAGCCAAGCTGGTGTGCCACAGTGGCTTTGCAAAAACGTGGTAAACAGATGGTGAGGAGATTGTTCCTCTGGGCAGGTGCTGGAGACTCCAAGATAAAAGCACCAGGGTAGAGGGGTCCTGGGTGTGGTGGAGGGGGTGGGAGTGGGGATGGTGATGATGACGCTAATGGTGGTGGTGATGATGGTGGTGTGGATGCTGGTAGGGATTAGGGATGGTGGTGGTGAGGATGTGGGTGGTAGTTGTGATGATGGTGTTGTAGATGGCAGTGGTGATGGTGGTGGCAGTGGGGGATGTGGATGTTTGTGGCAATGATGGTGGGGTGGAGATGGGTGGTAGTGGTGGTGGTGAGGATGGTGGGGGGTGTGGGTGGTGGTGATGGTGTGGATGGTGGTGGTGATGTTGGGGGTGTGGATGGGGATGGTGGTGGTGATGGTGGTGGTGGTGATGGTGGTGGTGATGATGGTGGTAGGGGTGTGGATGGTGGTGGTGAGGATGGTGGTGGGGGTGTGAATGGGGATGGTGGTGATGATGGTGGTGGTGAGGATGGTGGTGGTGTGGATGGTGGTGGTGAGGATGGTGGTAGGGGTGGTGATGGTGGTGGTGTGGATGGTGGTGGTGAGGATGGTGGTGGTGTGGATGGTGGTGGTGAGGATGGTGGTAGGGGTGTGGATGGTGGTGGTGAGGATAGTGGTGTGGATGGTGGTGGTGATGGTGGTGGGCATGGGGGGATGCTAGTGGTGATGATGGTGGTGTGGACGGAGGTGGTGAAGATAGTGGTATGGATGGCAATGGTGATGACTGTGGTGGGGTACCGGTGTTGGGGGCAGGTGGCGGGTGACGGTGGAGGCACGTGAGTAAATGCAGCACGAGGGGATGCAATTTGCTGGAGAGCAGCAGCAGAAGATGCTGTGTGGACACGGCCAGGGCAGGTTCTTGCCAGGGAGGGCTCAGGGTGACCAGCCCGCTTGCTGCTGGTCCTGAGAGTGAGTAGCAGGTCACCAGGCAGAGCCCATGGGGCACACCTCAGGCCTAGGTGAGAGCATCTGCAGGTGTGCGTGGCTTGTTGGTCCAGTGCGGCTGAGGCGGGTCCTGGGGAGAGGTTAGCTGGAGGCCGGGGGAGAGAGCTTTCTTCAGGCAGTCAGAGGGGCATTGGAGCCTGGAGCCAGAGGAGTCCCAGGATCAGGCGGGTCCTTCAGAAGGCTCCCGGGGGATTGGGAGGGGACAGGAGAGAGGGACGGAACAGGCTGGCCGGTCAGCAAGACCACTGAGGACCCCGAGCCCGGCTCCTGCTCCTCTTCTGCCTGTCACAGAAATGCTTGTCACCCTCTGGTCTTGGGACAGCAAAGTAGTCTTTAGAAATAAAAGCCAAGTACTGTGAAAATACGAAAATCCTCAACATACGGGTAAAATTTCAGGAAGACCAAGAAAGAGAGGATAGCCTTAAAAATAATAAATGTCCACCCATGATGGAGAATAAACGTAAAACGATGTGACAGAGATTGATAAATTAGGACTGTAAAGTCTGCTGTATAATCGGGGACGGGCTTAGTTCAAGCAAGCCCTGGCCCCAGGAAAGGGGACTGAGTGGCAGCTGGCATTGGCGGCAGCCAGAATCAATCTCCTGCCTCGGTACTTGGGAAGGAGCGGCCCGCGTTAGGACTGGGATGAATTTTTCAGCAGAGGAAGGTGAAATGTCAGGAAGACTGTAGATCACGCTGGCGCAGAGTCCTCGGGAAATTAGAGCCATGAAAAGCTGCCAGCGCGGCGCCCTGATGACATACGGCCGGCGTGTGTGCTCTGCATCCCCCGATGCTGCTCCCTGGGCAGTGGGCGGTGCTCTCTAGGGAGCCAGCGTGAGAGGAGGGCTGGGTCAGCCAGTGCCGCCCTCCCCGGGTCCCAGCGGCTCAGGGCCATTGACCCAGGCCCGCAGCTCGGGGACAGCCCCAGCTGCTGCTGTGACCCCCTGCTAATGAAGACCCTGGGGTGAGGGTCAGACACACATAATGAGCCCTCCCGCCTCTGCCTTCCTCGCCCTCCCTGATCCGAATCCTGTTTTTTTCTTCGTTGCTGCCCAGGCCCCAGCTTGGGCCTTGAGTTTCTCGTGGGAACAAAGACAGTTTGACTCCTACAATGACTTTTCTGAAACATGGATCCAGACACTCACTGTGCTTCTCAGAAGCTAGGGCAATAAAGCCCAGGCTCCTTCCTATGCTCCTGACAGTGAGGAGCGCTGTAAATGGCTATAAATTTAGGCAGATGGGGATTTTCACCCTGGCCCCAACGTTTATTACCCCTGAGGCCTTCAGCAATTTGTGGCTTCTCTAAGCCGGTTTATATCCACATAAATGGGAATAATACTTGTGGGAGTCCGGCGAGTGTTCAGTGCCCGTTCACCCGGAGGACTGGGCTCTGTGTCCTATTGTGAGCTGGCTCCAAGCCGCCTTTCCACCCTCGCCTCCTGCCACGCCTGTCCACAGTGCTCAGGTCTGTGTGCCTTGAAACCCCCACCCACTTTTCTAACTCTCAGGCGGCGTTTCGTGCTGCTCTCTCAGCCTTCGATCTTCTTCCTCCAGGTCTCTGCCTCTCAGAATCCATGTCCTCTCAGGGATCGGGTGATGTCCAGTTGGGTCCTCACTGCCTTTAACGCGCTCAGCACCCCTTCACCTCACAGGAGACTTTGTGTGAAAGGGGTGGGCGGCTGTCTGGCCCCCAGTGGGAAGAAGTGGAGCCCTCATCACAGCCCTGTCACTGTGGACTCTGAGTCGGAGGCGGTCACCCAGCCTCACTGGGTCACTGGGTCTCCTCGGGGCTGATAGGTAATGCATGTCCTGTACCTTTCTTGTAAATTTGTGTTGAAGCTAAGGTGCAAAGTGTGCATCGGAAGTAGGGTTGCCTGATAAAACACAGGACACCCTGTTAAACTCTAATTTCAGGTAAACAAGGAATAGTTTCCAGGGTAAGTAAGTCCTGTGCTAAGTTTTTATTTCTCAATCTGTGGGTGCACCTCCATATGAGGCTTTGTTAGGTAGCATCCATTCCAGAATGAGGCCCACAGCGGTGGTCAGGCCGTGACGTGCTCATGTCACAGACCAGCAGAGGCAGACAAAGCAACTTAACCATCAAGAATCTTCTCAAGCCTGGGGCACCAAAGATCTTGTTGAAGGGACCAGCGGAGGCTCTTCCCCCTCCCTGCTGTTATCCCCTGAGCACAGAGGCAGTGGCGTCGCGGCTCCTCCTCCCTGTCCCAGCCTCTATCTCCTGAGCACAGAGGCGGTGGGTGTCGTGGGTCTTTCTGCTTTCAAAGCTTTACCTGCAAAGCTAGGGATAAAACTTCACATTTAAGAGACCAGAAACACGCTGACAATGATGAGCAGGCCTGAGTGGTGGGAGGGAGCCTTGGGAGGACCTTGGGAACCCGGAGATGCAATATTGGACAGGGTGTATTTTGGAGGCAGTGACAGAAAGTCCCATCATGGGGTCTGAAAAATGAACTGCGCACCTCAGACGTGAGCCTCATCCCCACAGCAAGCACACAGAACCTTGCAGGGACTCTCTTTGCCAGAAAACTCAATTTTATGCCACAGCCACCTAAAAAGTAGTGCAACCTTAGCCTCCATGGACCAAGCTGTGGTCAGTGGGATGGCGGGTGAAAGGTTAGAGCACACCTGGAATGCGGTCTCAGTGGCCATAGGCAGAGCAGACAGATGGGGACTGACATGGCTACAGGTCACTCCATGTGCAGAGTGGTGGACAGACTCGGGGGGCAACTTGAGGAAGTTTGGGAGAGTCCCGAGACTCATCTTCAGGCATGTGACAGAGGGATAACTGCGCTTTGCGGCTCCAAGCCGGGCAATCTTGGGTCAATGAAAGCTTCAGGGTGGAGGGTGTCATTTGTATGTCAGCACGAGAGTGACCGCCAGGTCCTCGTGTGGTTCCGTGTGCTGCTCCAAAGAAGGCCGGGTCCAGGTTCCCACAGGGTTCAGCAGAGGCTGCTGACAACCCTGACACTGCACAGGGACCCCAGTGTCCCAAGACTGGAGCCCCCTCCCACCCCTGGTACCCCAGGGTGGAGCCCCCTGCCCAGCACTCCGCGAATGGAGCCCCCCAGTGTCCTGAGACTGGAGCCCCCCTCCCACCCCGGTACACCAGAGTGGAGCCCCCCACCTAGCACCCCGCGAATGGAGCCCCCCAGTGCCCCGTGACTGGAGCCCCCACCACGGCATCCTGCGAGTGGAGCCCCCTGCACCCTGGGACTGGAGCTGCCCCCCACGCCTTGCGACTGGAGGCCCCCAGCGCCCTGTGACTGGACCCCTAGCCCTGTACTCTGCAGACACCACCTCATGCCCTCCTGTTTCTGAATGAGGGATGGTGGGTGAGACAAGAGTTAGTGGGGAGAATGTCTGGCCTGTCTTAAGCCTCAACACTTTTTGAACTAAATGAATAGAAGAAAAACAAACTGTTGTAAGAGAATGCCACACGTTCTCAGATTTAAAATATGCCACTGCCTTCTATATGTTCTAAATGTGAAAAAAGCAAAGTCCTTGACCTTACGGGACTTGCTTGTAGTAGCCCCCTCACCCCCATAAAAATCACGCATCGTTACTTTCTAAAAATCTTTTATGTTTTCATGTGAAAAGAAATCATTTCCAGAATCTCAAAAGATACAAAACTACTAATTATCGTATTTTTGAAAATCACATATTTCTAGGAGGAGATCAGCTTGAGAGTGTGTAACAGGACCAAGGAGAAGAAAATTCTGTGGGATTTTTCTGGTCTGTCAAATAGTAAAGTGTAGAAGGTGGAGGCACCTGTGTTGCTAGAGACCCTTCCACCTGTGCGCATACTAGGCCTAAGTAAATAGTAACCTTATCTTTGCATAGTGCCTGTCAGTTTTCAACGCACTCTTCAGGCTATTGCAGTGTGATATTTCTGGTAGTCGTCTGAGAGTGGGCATCTTCATATGCTCCATTTGTGTAAACAAGAAAGTAGGAGGTTCGGAGACACTGATTTGCTCAGGGTCTTGTACGTAACATTTCAGAATCAAGTTTCAAGAAAAATTTATTTTTTACCCAGCAATTATTTCCCCTAATATATGGAAAACTGGGCTGATTTGTTTATTTGAAAAAAAAAATTGATTGATTTGGGGGAAAGAATCATAAAATATCAGTGTAACAAAGTTTAGCATATACAATAATTTTAAATATTTGTATACCATTGAGACATAGCATACACAAGTATAACTGTACCCTGAAGATTCTTGTGTTAAATATAAATATAAAGCCGTCTTACTATAAAGTTTAGATACATTTTTAGTTTTAAATGATCAAGACTTTTAAAAGCACTTGAGAACTTATTGGTATTCCTTCTCTCCCTAAGAAAAATGTTAGAAAGGGAAGATTTTTATAATACCGTTAGTATCTGTTTCCTGTTGTTTGGAAACCATTTGTAGTCTTCAGGTTCTAGAGAAGAAAACAGAACAGATAGCTATTTGCTGTAGTCAATCTTGGGTGACTGTGGAAACATTGTTTTCTGACCTTGGCGCTGAACCAAGCGTGCACTCGTGATATATAAACAACTTTTCAGCTCCTTTTTCTCTAACAGAGTGTGGTGATCTTGCGGCGGGCACATACCCTCAGGGGCTGTTCTTGCTTGTGTGGGGTAGTGGCTGTATTCAGGTTTCTGCAGTGGGCGGACACAAATATTCCAGTTTGGAGCAGCGCAGGGAGTGTCCCTGCCCCGCGCGTACACAGGGGCACTGCCAGAGCCTGCAGGGAGAATCCTGCCCACACCCATCTCTTTCCTAACCCCCGGCTCTGCTGCCTCTCTCCCACATGGTTACCTCCTTCAAACAGGTAGTAAGGGGGGTGTTAAAACAGAAGGGAGGTGTGGACCTGTCTCTTCAACCCTCACTCCCATTGGGAAGCATCTGTCGTTTTGGGGTCTCAAGTCAGTGACCCTGGTCCTGGTCGAGCGCCAGCTATTTTACCACCCTCCCGCGCCTTTTTTCCTTTCCCAGGATGCTCTGGGTTTTGGGAGGTGGGATTTTCTGTAGACTGCATAGGCCATATGGAGCTGGGTTGTGTGTTTATTCCCTCTGACAATCTCTGTCTTGCAATTGGTATACTTAGACTATTGACCTCTGAAGTATTGATCTCTTAGGGCTTGACTCTGCCATGTTGTTACTTGTTTTCTTTTCTGTTTCTCGTTGTTCTGTTTCTCTTTCGCCTTCCTGAGTTACGCAAACATTTTTAATACTCCATTTTGATTTAGGTGTAGTGTCTTTGAATACACAACTCTGTATAGGTGTTTTAGTGCTTGCTCTAGATATTACAATATACATATGCTACTCACCAAACCCACAGTTACTGGCATTTTACTACCTCGAGAGGAATAGAGCAGCCCCGCTTCCATTGAGGCCATCTCCACCCTCCCACTTTAAGAATATAATTGTCTTAAGTGTTTAATCTCTGTACATTGACCATCAGTTGTGGTGGTATAATTTTTTCACCAACCATCAAATGTGGTTTAAGAAGCTCATGAGGAGAAAGGTGTCTATTGTATTTATTGGTTTTCACCCATTCCATTGTTCTTTTCTTTCAGAAGTTCTAAGCCTTTTTTCATTATCATTTCTTTCTGTTTGGAAAATTTTCTTTATCCATCCTTTGAGGTTAGGTCTGCTTGTGGCTTAGTTTTCCTCCTTTTGAGAATATCTTTGTTTCCCTTTCATTCCTACGGATACTTGCACTGAATATAAAATTTAAGGTTGACAATTCTCTGAAAAATTGAAATATTTGAACAATATTGTTCTACTTTGTTCTGGTCTCTGGTTTCAGGTGAGAACTTGGTGATCCAGTTTGAATGAAGAGCACAGACTGCTTTCAATTTTTGTTCTTTGTCTTTAGTTTTTAGAAGTCTAATCCTGCCATGTCTTGGAATAGCTTTCTTGGGGTTTATCCTACTTGGGATATTCTCAGGCTCTTGAATCTGTAGGTGATGTCTTCCCCAAATTTGAGGAGTCTCCATCCATTATTTCTACAAATGCTTTTCAACCTCACTTTCTCCTCTCTGGAGACTGACGCCATCTGCCACTGTCCGGAGTTCCTGAGGCTGTTCATTTTTTTTTCCATCTATTTTCTCTCTGGTCTGGTGTTCGAATTGGGCATTTCCCATTGTTATGTCTTCAGATGTATTCTTTTGTCTGTCGTATTTATTGTGCTGCTGTTGAACGCATCCATTTGGTTCTTTTTTATATCTTTCATCTCTTCGTTGAACTTTTCTGAGTTTTTCCCTTTATTTGTTTCAAGAGTCGAGTCCCTCATGGAAGCATCTGTATGGTGGCTGCTTTAAGATCATCCTGTCCATTGACAGTCTTTTCTCATTCAAATTGTGATTTTCTGGGTCATATTTCAGCCAGCAGTCACCCTGTTTAGGTTTGGGGACTGGGTCCTGGCCTCCTGGGCTGTGGTTCCAGTGGCAGCTGTCAGAGGCCCACAGTCTGTGCAGGTGGGCCTCATTCTCTGAGGCCTCTGTGGCCACACGTGGCCGACAGCATTGGCCAGCACTGGAATGTTCTTCCTGGGGCTGGTGCAGCTCTGTTGCACGTAGGAGACGCCAAGAGCATTCCCAGGCCTGCTCTTTTTAAAACTGATACAGCACAGTGTACGTATTTTGGAGGTACATGTGATATTTTGATACGTGCATACAACGGGTCATGATCAAATAGGATAATTGGGATAACCAAATGGCTAATGTATCTTTCCTTTGTGTTGTGAACATTATAATTCTTCTCTTCTACTATTCTGAAATACACAGTATATTTTTGTTAACTCTAATATCCTACTATGCTATCGACTATTAGAACTTATTCCTTCCATATAACTGTGTTTGTACCATTCACCAGCTTCTCTTCATCCCTGCCTCGCTTCTTTTCCCAGCCTCTGGTAACGGGCAGTCTACTCTCTCCCTTGAGGAGAGGCGCATTTTAGCTGGCACATGAGCGAGAGTGGGGATGCCGTCTTTCCATGCCCGGCCTGCTCCTGGGGCTGTTCGCGGGCAGTGGGCAGGGTGGGGCTCTTGTTTCCTGGCTGCCTGGTGCTGCTCCTGCAGAAGTGGGACTGCTGGTTCTATTGCACAGAGACAGTCTCCAGAGGCCTGCTTTCTGGGACCCCAGCATGGTAGGGCTCCTGCATGAACACTGTCTGTGCCACTGAGGAAGGGAGGCACCCACCCCCATGCCCTCTGCCTCTGGCTTGGGGCCGGGAGATATTAGGGCAGGAGCCACTGGGTCCAGGGAGACACTGGCAGGAGCTGCTGGGTGAGGGCTGGGAGGGGCTGTCTGGATTGACAGATATTGGAATTCAGGCTGGGCACAGTGGCTTGCTGTAGTCCCAGCACTTTGGGAGGCTGAGGCAGGCAGGTCATTTGAGGTCAGGAGTTTGAGAGCAGCCTGGCCAACATGGTAAAACCTTATCTCTACTAAAAGACAAAAATTAGCTGGGCGTGGTGGCGGGCACCTGTAATCCCAGCTACTCGGGAGGCTGAGGCAAGAGAATCACTTGAACCCAGGAGGTGGAGGTTGCAGTGAGCCAGGATTGTGCCACTCTACTCCAGCCTGGGCAATAAAGTAAGACTCCCTCTAAAAAAAATACAAATAAATAAAAAATAAAAAGGTTGGAGTTTGAAACCACATATTTATGTAAATCCTAAATAGTAAATATAGGAAAAGGAGTTCTCTTTTTTGACTCTATAACTAAACAGTACAGTTGATTTTGAACAACATGGATTTGGATGGGGGAGGGGGGTCCACTTACGCATGGATTTTCTTCCGCCTCTGTGAACTCTGAGGCAGCAAGACCAACCCCTCCTCTTCCTCCTCCTCAGTCTGCTCAGTGTGAAGACAACGGGATGAAGACCTTTATGATGATCCCTCTTCCACTTAATGAATAGTCAATATATTTTCTCTTGCTTATGATCTTCCTAAAAATGTTTTCTTTTCTCTAGCTTCATTATAAGAATATAGTCTGTAATGCATATATCATACAAAATATGTTAATTGACTCTGTTATCAGTAAGGCTTCCGGTCAACAGTGGGCTATTAGTAGTTAAGTTTTGGGGGAGCCAAAAGTTATACACGAATTTTTCAGTTGTGTTGTTCATGGCCCAACTGTAATTTCATAAAGAAAGCCAAACTTCTTATGACAAAAGGGAATATATAACACTAAAAACAGTGGCCAGAGAATAAGTTAAAGAATCTTAGATAACGAATCCTGCGTAAAACACTCACCTGGGAAACAGAAGCGGGGCGGGGGGGAAGAGAACAAATTCAACCAAATACCCATAGAAAGCCAGAATGTGGGAAAGGTGTATACAGCGCTGTCCAGAGGAGCCAAGGGAAGGGACGCGGCGGGACCCAGGCCACCGCCAGCAAGATGAAACGATGACTTCGGGCCTCTGTCCCTCAAGCTGAGTGCGTCTGCGCTGGGTGCCCATGCAGGTCACCGCAGTTCCGTTTTTGTGTGTCAGTGAGTTCGGCACAGTGTTGTTGGTAAAAGGTGTGGCTTTGCATCGCAGTGGGCTCACACCCAAGTGACTGCCTCGGAACTCAGCAGGAAGTGGGAGGCAGCCATTGGAAATTTTCAGATCATAGAATTGGTGTGATGATGGTAATACGTAAGAAGCTTGTAGGAAAATACAGAATAAATACGAAATAAAGGAGAACAAAGCCTATGAACCACCTGGGAGGAGGTGAGAATTGATCAGAAATGGATATGACAGACATTTAGAAGACTGTCTGGATATACACATAAATGAGAGGGGGTGAGTCGAAACCGTCAGATCGCTTTCAGCCCAGCTATGGGAGAGATTGTGGCGGTGCCATCAATGATGAGGGCCTTTCTGGAGGGCAGGCAGGTCCCCCTTTGTCTGTCTTTCCCTGTCCCCTGCACCTGCTCCTCCCCAGGGTTGTCAGGCCTCTGAAGATGGCCCCAGTCCCTTACTCGATGGGGGCACAGGACGGGAGTGGAGGGTGGAGCTGGACGGGAGTGGAGGGTGGAGCTGGATGGAGGGTGGAACTGGACGGAGGGTGGAGCTGGATGGGAGTGCAGGGTGGAGCTGGGCGGGAGTGCAGGGTGGAGCTGGACGGGAGTGCAGGGTGGAGCTGGGCGGGAGTGCAGGGTGGAGCTGAATGGGAGTGGAGGATGGAGCTGGACAGGAGTGCAGGGTGGAGCTGCAGGTGTCAGGATCACATAGTCTTGGTTGCTGGATGTGGAGCAGAACCGTGTCTTCTGATGAGGTTGCCTGGGTGATTCTGAGAAACGCTGGGAACCCTGGACACTTTGTTCCTCAGCCCTGGCCATCTCAACTCCGATCTCTCCAGACCACCTCCCTGCGCACAGCGCGCTGTTCCCTGGACCTCTCCAGCCTTGGTGGCGCGCCGTTGGGTTTTGGGAAGATCATCTCTGTGACTTCACCGCTGCCTGTCCTCGTGCCTGGGCGTCTCCAGCCCTTCACATGGATCCTTTCTGTGGGGACTTGGTGACCGTGTCTGTCTTTCTACATCAGAGTGAGCAAATCACAAAATGGGGATTTTGTAACAGGAAATCTTCATTTCAAACCATGAAACGGTGACTGTAAATCGGAGTTTTGAGTCATAGGATTCTATGAGACTGTTCATTATTCAACCCAAATTATATAATTATATAAGCTTTTTAACCGTCTTCCTTTGAAAGCGATGGGCTCTTCGGGGTTACCCTCCTCTGTTGTCTGTTCTGGCCGAAGTCAGCCTGCTGTGAGTCCCCGTCCTCCGCGCACCCGATGGATCCCGCCGTCCGCCAGCAGAGGGCGCGGCTTCCCGGCCCGGAGGCCGCGCGGTGCCACGTGTCCTCTATTGTGTTCCCGTGCGGGGAAGCGCTCGGAAGTCAGGTGGCGGCATCGGCGGGTTTGTGGCTGCCCCTTGTCTTTGGAGTGGTCTTCCTGTGCTTCGGGAAAATTCCTAGGTTATTAGTCCCACTTCCCAACATGAAAATAAGAAATCGATTTTCCAGTTTCGCTGTGACCTGGCTCTGGGGGCCCGAGCATGTGGGTGAGACTTTGATTCAGAGGTGGCAGCGTGAGGGGCCAGCGGGGGCTGCGTGAGGGGCCAGCGGGGGCTGCCGCTGCTGCTGCGAGAGGCAGTTGAGGTGGCAGCAGTGCCGGTGACTTCCAGGTGGCGGCCGGTCCCTGGCACGCAGCAGCCTAAGGCAGCAGCAGAGCTGTGGGGTGGCTTCCTTTGTGCTGAGTGGCGGCCACAGAGACTCCGCTGCTGGGCCATTGCCTGGTGAGGCTCCGGGCTTGGCCCCCAGACGCTCCACATAGCCTGGCCCTCGGCGTGGCTGGTGAGAGTGAGCTTCTTGGTACCCCTCTTCTTCCACCGAGACCCTCACGTTGATCTCCTTTTCTGCTTGTCAGCCAGAGCCAGCTTTTGTGAATTGTAACTATAAGTGCAGCAAATACTTGTGACATTGGGCTATGTAAGGCCCCAGGCTGGGGATGGTTACATAGGTGGGCACGAGGGCACTGGCTGTCACCACGACGGAGTGCAGCTGTGAGCCGGTGCCGCTGTCACTTTCAGCGGTCTTACTATTTAATCTCCACAGCTCTTGAGTCACAATTTCAGTTTTACAGATGAAAAAAATGGAGTCAGAATTCGCGTCCCTGCCGTGGCTGCCCAGACCCTCCCTCCCACTGACCTTGGCCCTGGAGCTTCTGCCCTTTTCCTCTCTTCTGTTCTCAGTATTGATCCCTCTCTCCTGCGTGCCAGACGCCCTGCTAGAGCGCCTCGAGCTCAGCCGTGCAGACTCGGCTGGTCGGGCCTTTGGGAGCCTGTCCTCTGATGGGGAGACAGACACAAAGCAAGCAGTTCACCCGGAGTGACAGCGACAGGGCGGCGGGGGCCCCAGGATGCGGGGAGGTCTGTGGATCCACACTGGGCCTGGACTTCTGGCCACGGCCACCGCAATGGGGCACAGCCTCCATTTTCGTGACGTCACGTCACTGCCATCGCTGTCCCTCATCCAGCCTGTCACCGTCCATCAACTGCACTCAGGATCAGCTTGCTGAAGCCCAGCAGCAGAAGGAGAAGCAGCCAGCAGAAAAGAATTGGGGGGCAAAGAAAGGAGACTGCGGTGCTGGGAGGACGAGGCAGCATGAGAAAGTGAAGGACTTGGACTTCAGAAGGGGGATCATCTTTTAATTGCTTGAAACCGCAGTTTGCCACTCACCACACAGATTTTATTTCCATTTAAATTTTAATTAATTGTTAATATTTTAATTTTTTATAGAGACAGGATCTTGCTATGCTGCCCAGGCTTCACCAGAACCACAGAGTATCAGGCAGAGAGACTCTGATCCTGTGATTCATGAGACATTGGCCCAGAGGCACCCTCATTACTGATTGAGTTTAGGAAATTGGGTTTTTCTTTTTGCTGCATGCATGCAAGAAAGTTTTCAGATGGCTGGATCTGGAGACCCCAAGTCGCTGAGGGAGTATTCTGTACACAGGTTTCTTGAATTCAGTTCCACTCGGGAGGTTTTGCCACTGCTGGCATGGCCTCAGGAGCCCTGTAAAAAATGTCCTGTGAGCTTCTGCTTTATCACCTCTGGCAGTCTCTCCGCCTTCGGAGACCTCATGGTGGTCCTGTCAAATCCTAACTGGTGGGCTGCTCCACCTTCTGGCCTCCTGACCCTTGTTTTAGAAGTGAGAAGCCCAGATGTGAGTTCTGAATTTGTTTTTATTCCGTTGTGTTCCTGATAGAAACACCTGCCACATCTAACGCCTAAGACATTTTAAATGGTGGGTTTGAGTATCCACAGGTATCAAAGATGACTAATCATCCCTTGCCACTTTTCACTTTATTTTTATCCTACTGTGTTATTTTATCACCTTGAGACTGTATTTAATCAGTCTTTGAAATAAAAGTAAGAGGTCTGAGTTGTCAAACAAATATTATAAGACCAGAAACACTTTTCCCGTTTGGTTTTGTTTTTAACACAGTTCAGGTGTGTTTGGCCTCCATTGTGGGTCCTGAGTAAGAACTAATTACTCAATAATGAGCCTGGTCCGCTTGGAAGAAGAAAGGGCATTCTCTGACTTAGTGACCTGGCCTGGGAGAGTCCTCAGTGTTCAGATGGCTGTCCCCTGGCAGGCACATGGAGTGAAGGCCAGTTCTTGGAGTCCCCGGGATCTGCCTCCGTGCTTGTTGTTATGAAGGGGTCAGAAAAAAAGATGTGTGTCTGTTGCTGTCTACTGCATCTCACTTGGAACTGAGTCACTCATCCCGGAAGCTGCATCTGAAAAGAAAGGCTCATTGTGGAATCTCATGCAGATACAGAGGAACTTGCATGCCTGTGAGTGCTGACCTCTGCTTGTGCAAAGAAACTGTCATTTCCCAAAACATTTTTGGAACTCTTCTTTCAAGAAATGCTCTAAAAGTCAGCTTCAGTGCCATCTGAGAAAATCTCTCTGCTGTGTTTTTGTGGGATACTTTTTGGCTCCTGATAATTTAGCCCTATGAATCACCTTTTTCATTCATCGGGCTGGCCTCTGAGATTTTTGACTATTTTGAGAACTCAACTGTGCCCGGAAAAACAAGATTTCTTGTAATGAAGAACACACAGGAGCCTGTGCTGTCGGAATTGGCGCCGTTAGGAGTTCCCAGGCTCACTCGCTCCCTCGCTGATTAGAACCCATGACATACATGCCCTCTTGTAGAAAGCACGCCTGGGTGACAGCGGGTTTACAAACGCTTTTGGATCATTAGGTATTTGTATGATTGGGACTTTCCAGCATCATCCGGAAAGAAATGCATGGTGTGCAGCTTCTTGTTTTTGTTTTTGGTTGATTCTTTCTTTTTCATGGAAATCGTTTTGGCAATAAGGCTGTTTGATAGGGTATTAGCACGAAAGCCTGTTTGACCCTGAAGTACAGCCTTAAGAAATGGACACATTGGAGAGGGTGTGAGGCAAGGATGTGGCCGTGGACATGCAGGTGGCATTGAGGTAAGACTGCTGGGAGCCTGGTATAGGCTCTTTAGGGGACAATGACGAAAGCACTGAAGAGCAGAGGAGGAGGTGCTTGCATCCTGAAGCCGATGAGAAGGAGAGGGGGCGGGCCTCTGTGAAGGCACTAGATAGACCTGTGCTGGAAAGACCAGGAGCCAGCCATTCATATGTCATCACTGTCTAGGTACAAAGGAGAGTGCACACGCTACAGGGGAAACTGTCATCTTAATGTGCCAAATAGAATTTTGGAGCCTTTTGACATCTTAAAACTACTTTTCCCTAATACATGACGTTCATTTTGCAGAGTCATGAAAACTGAGAGGTTAAAAGTCGTGTTTGGGATTTCACAGGTTGAATTATATGAAATTCCTGAAATTTGACCCTTTTTGACCTATAAGAATGGCAGTTTCATATGGTTCAAACTATTGATTTAGTGATCCAGCCACAGCTGTCTGCACTGGAGTTTGCGCTTTGCCAGGCTGCATACTTCATTGGGGAATCTTAGGGTCCCCGTCGAGAGGCACCTTGGAGACCAAATAGTCTGACTTTTGCATCATAAATTTGCTGACTCTGGGCTCTGAGCACTTGAGTGACTGGCCCAGGATCCTTCGACCGTGAGTGGTAGAGCTGAGACTGGGAATGAGATCCTTTTCACTCAATGCCTAGAGAACCAAGCTTTCTACAGACTCTGTCAAAAGAGGGAATGCGGCCTGGTGAATGACACCTTAGAGACATGTAAGATTGCATGTAAACTGCCCAGGATGTCTGTCTTCCATGATTTGGCAAAACCTAAGAAGAGCATAACACAGCTTACACATATGGCCATAACACAAAGAGTGTGTGTGTGTGTGTGTGTGAGAGAGAGAGAGAGAGAGAGAGAATATTTTCCTTTCTGAAGTTTAAAACATACACATAAATGGAAATTTCAGCAGGCTATAGTGTCAAAGTCAACAGTATGATTTGCCTATTGAAACAAAAAAACAATATAATCCAAGGACTGTCTTTTCCTAAGAGAAGGAGATATTCATAACAAGACCATGCCTGGTCAGATCACATTCATGTGGCATCCAGCTCTCAGAACACCATCAGCAGAGCCTCAAGCAGAGCCACCATGACAGTGAGCTGACCCAGGGCCGAGCACTGCAGGACGAGGGGGCAGTCCACAGAGGCTACCCGGGAAGCCCTGTGGGGAGACAGACACAGCGACATTCTCAGCAACAGCTAGGACTTGTGATGAATCTTGGCCAGGTCAGACGATGTCCCCTGGAAGGCTGGGCTTGATGCCTGCAGCTGTCCCAGAGCTGTACGTGTCTTATCCCAGGAAGCATTTGTGCCAACACTGGAATGCCTTCTTATGGGGGGCGAGTCTTCTGACGGTGGTTGGATGGAGTGTGTTTGGGGGTTCCTTCCCTCTCATGGAGAGCCCGAACACCTTAGAGAACGCAGCCCCTCTTTGGCTGCTGTCAGTCCTGGTGTGGAGCGTTGCTGAATACCTGAGTGGGCTCTCGGTGTAGCAGATCAAGAACCCCACGACATCTTGTCGGGGGAGGACACTGGAATTTGCTTGTTGTGATCGCAGGACACTCAGCCAGGGGGAGGATCATTATTACAGAACCAATTTACCAACACCATCAAAATAGTAAGATCCTAGATACTATTAGGATGACTTTGGAGGCCATAACTCCCTTCTGGTTAATTTTATCTCTTTCGAGGGCACGACGACGGATGAGATGGGCCCAGGGGAAGCAATAGATGTAATCTGACACTAGCAAGACTTGGATTCTCTCCCACATAACCCAGCCATCAATAAAATGGCAATATCTAGGCTAGACCAGTGGCTTTGAAATCTTGTTTTAAAGCTACAGAACCCCTTTTCACAAGTGACAAGGAACCCCAATATATAAGCCTGTAATAGACATATAAATAAAACCCCAGTATGTGAAACGGGTAAGAGCGGGGCTGCAGTGGTTGAAGGGGCGGGCTGCGTGAATCTCAAGCCTTTCTCTGCTAACAAGCATCTCTTAAGGGAATGAAGGGAAAATACAATACATAGAAGGAAATGTAAAGCATTATCCATGAGTCCGAATTGTCTGAGATGGCAGATCTTTCGGTGATGATCCCTGCTCTGCCCCACAGGCTCAAAAGTGCCTGGCACATAGTAGACACTGAAAAAGTATTTGTTGAATGTAGTGAATGAGCAAATGAATGAAGGGTTTCTCCTAAATCTACTTAAAAAGCAAGACAAAGCTGAACCCAGGAGGCGGAGCTTGCAGTGAGCCGAGATCGAGCCACTGTACTCCAGCCTGGGTGGCAGAGCAAGACTCCGTCTCAAAAAATAAACCAAAAAAAAAAAAAACCACACACAAAAAAACAAAAGACAAAGATTTTCATGGTCTAGCAGAGGGGTCAGGAAACCACAGCCACAGCTAATTCTGGCCCACTACCTGGTTTTGTGAATAAAGTTTTACTGGCACACAGACACACTCGCTTATTTCCATAATATCTGTGGCTGAATTTGCTCTACAGAGTAGCTGTGTGGCCTGCAAGACCAAAAATATTTATGACCTGGCCCTTTACAGAAAAAGTTTGCCGTCCCTCGGACTAGAATGCAAGGGAGAACCTGGCTGTTTCCCCTGGGCATGAGGCTGAACTGGGAGGTGGAACCTCGTAGCTCAACTCATCTGAAACTGGTTGAACTCCACTGTAGAAGGGACTTTGAAAATCAGCTCATCTACAGCCCTTATTTGACTGTTAGGGCAAACGCCCACCATCTGCTGAGCCCTGTGCTTACTACTGGCCTCACCAGCGATGTCAGATGTGAATGGCTGTCTCTGCACGCTGCAGGTGAGGCAGGTGTGGCTGAAACACTCACTTCATGCCACTCAGCAGTTGGCTTTCTTTTATTCCCCACTGAAACATCAGCCTTTCCTCGCCCCCACCCTCTTTGTTCAGGAGTCAGATTCCATCGATGCTGTTTTCACAGTGTCCCACTCACCTCTTTCTTTTGTGGTCACCAGATAGATGCTGAGCTCCTAGCATGTACCACACTGTCCCAAATGCTGGAGCCGCAAACACAATGAAGCCCCACCTAATCCCTACCACCCAGGAGCTCATGGACAAAGGGAAGTGATTCTGGTCCAGAGAGAAGCATTTTAATTGCCACCACTTGCCTGCCAGATGGGTGCCGGGAGAGGTAGATGGCTTCCAGGAGAGGCAGGAGAGCAAGATTAACCCTCAAATTGGAAACCCCTAAAGAAACAAGTCAAAAATTCGGAGTGGCTTGGTCCTAGACAGCTGAGGTGGAAGAAAGGTCAGAGCCCCGAGTTCACATGTGAGGACAAAGATGCCCAAAGCTGGATGGGCAGTGTGTGGGTGCAGAGTGGGCAGGCTGGATGGACAGTGTGTGTGCAGAGAGGGAACAATGTGTGTGTAGAGAGCATGGGCTGGATGGAGGGTGTGTGTGTAGAGAGAGCATGGGCTGGATGGAGGGTGTGTGTGTAGAGAGCATTGGCTGGATGGAGGGTGTGTGTGTAGAGAGCATGGGCTGGATGGGAGGATATGTGTGTGCAGAGAGGATGGGCTGGATGGAGGGTGTGTGTTTGAATATCAGTTCAAGGGCACAGGTCAAAGCCGGGTCACGAGTCAGCTAAGCTGGTTGAAAGCCATCACATGGCTATAATTATTCCTCCTGTGGGATTCTCTTGATGAACAGTATTACTTCTGCACAATAAGATTATCATTTATGACTTTAAATGTATTTGTTAAATGGTTATATATAATGTTTTGTTTATTGATTTTAAAAAGTTCAAGATTGAAAACAGTATTTGCACTTTGGATATCATCAAAGAATTGTTAAGGCTGATGTTTGTTGAAGTGTTTGGTCTGTGGTGTTCAAATAGCCACTATTCCATTTAATTAAATTTAAGAAAGAAAAATCTTTCTTTTTGAATAGCGTGTGGTTTCTGTAGCTTCACAGAACGTTAAAGGACGTGTTTAGACATTAACATGTTTGGTGACGGACAAATTCAAAGTTGTCTGTAATCAAGTTGAAGATGACGTGATCATTTCCTTAAAATCATAACATCCAGCCTCTGCTTCCCGGGGGCGGGTCTCACCTGCAGCATATGAAGAGCGTTTACCTGCTGCTGCGGCCACCTGCATCCAGCAGCTGTGGGGACCGCTCCTTTCCTGCAAACCCGGGAGGACGTCACCACGTGTGTCCAGGGTGAGGGAGAGGAGTGGAGCAGAGCTTATGGGGTTGAGGTGCCCATGGGGACTGGTCCAGTCATTGCTGATGGGCCTGTCTTTGAAGCAGGTCTTCTGTGTGTTGTTCTCACAGCCTGAATGGCTGTCTGGGTGCCAGGACCCCCCTGAGCAGTGCGAGTTCTTCCTGGGGCATGTGACTTTGCCGTGAGAGGAAAAGCAGGCCACATCTGATTGGTCCAGGCCCTCCCCACACATGGACTCCCGGCTATACCAGCATTTCCCTCTGTCTTCCGCCACGCCCCTCCTGAAGCCTCCCAGGAGCCTCCTGGAGGAGCCACAGACCCAGTGAAGATGCCCTTTCCCAAGCCTGCTAGCAGGTCCTGGGAACCTGGTTAGTGTGCTGCAGGCTGGCTTAAGGGGAGGCTCTTATCTGTGCTAGAATGTTGCTGAGTTAAGCTCAAGTCACCGCACAAGCCATACCACGCTATCGATTGTGGAGTGATAGTCGAGATTGTTCTGTGATGGAATGAGAGGAAACAGAGGAAGACTTGTAGGCTGGCAGAGGACTTGGGAGGACCCACGTGGGTACAGAAGAACTCAGGCCCGGGCCGGTGTCTGCACGGAAAGGCTCCGTGGGGCCGGGGTAGCAGGGCTTATTTCGTTTAATGTGGAAAAGGAACATTCTCTCTCTCCCTTTCTCATTTTCTGCAAATGACAGTTTTTTTTAGACCTAGCCACTAAAGTTTATATTTAGTTTTAGTTTTTTTTTCTTTTTGCAAAACATTTTTGCTCTCTGCCTCATATCTCATTATTTTCAGTAACAGTCGAATTCATTATAAAGAAATTGACATTATTTTAATCTTCCACATACTACTGGCATCATTTTGGCAGAAGTTGCCATAATGTAGATGAGAGCTTTTTGGTGGTGGTTACCTGTTCATCACACGAGGCTGCGTGCCTCAGGCAGCACAGACGTCAGCGTCAGACATACCTGGATTTGAGTCCCAGCTCTGGCATGGAGGCTGTATGGCTTTGGGGAGGTCTCTTAGACTTAGAGTCATTCCTTGTGAAAGAGGGACAGCAGCACCTATCTGGAGATTGCTCTGGGGATTAAGGAGAGGTACTCGTGAGGTGCACAGAGCCGGCCGTCTGTGAGCTACAGGGGGCTGTCCCCCCCACAGCGTGGTGAGCATGGGGGAAGTATCTGGACCTGTCGTGAGGTGCACAGAGCCGGCCGTCTGTGAGCTATGGGGGGCTGTCCCGCCCCAACAGCGTGGTGAGCATGGGGAAGTATCTGGGGCCTGTAAGGCTCATGGTCTTTATTGGATGAGTATTCTATGAAAGGCTCTTGAAGATGACAAACCATTAACATAAATGACCGGTCAGCCACTTAACAGACTGGGTCCCAGTCTGGCCGCGCATCAGAGTCACCTGAGGACTTAGGGAAAGTTCCAGTGCTGCAGGCCTCACCTTGACCCAGAATATTTCCCAACAGGGCCCCAGATGTTAGCAGGTTCATTCCGGAGTGATGTCAGCATGCAGCAAGAATGGGAAACTCTTCAGCCTTCCTCACAGAGCACAACGTGTGTGGCAGGAGGGTCCGCAGACATAGGCTGCCATGTGGCCCCGTGGCGAGCACGTGTGCATGGTGCCTGGAGTGGATGGCCCAGCGGGGCCCCTGATGGCCACAGGACCAGGACACAGACAGGCTTTTGGCCGACAGCATCCAGCTGTGCCACTTGCTGTGACATTGCCGTGGTCAGGCGAAGGTGACCAACTTACCTTTATGTAGCATTGTGTTTCTCCAAGAAAATCAGGAAAACGGCAGTAAGGTTGATATTTGAGAACTTTGGTTTGCTCTTTAGAAAGTGGTAACAATACAATGATATAAAAAGGTAATAACTTCCACATCCATTATACAGATTAAATGAGAGAAAGCATGGAAAGTGCCTGGGTGAGTTTCTTAGCCACACTTCCTCGGGGCATCGCCCCGTAGATGACTTGAATGTGTTCCCTACTCAAGACAAATGGATGCAGATTGAATTTAAAACCACTTTTTTTTAGGAGGTGTGCTTTGTATTTAGATGAAACTATCTTTTAAATTATGACTTTTTTGATATAATTTTGATCTATATCATAATGCGTTTAACAACTAGCCATCTCTCTTAGACTCCTTTTGAAAGCAGATAGTTTTGAGTTCCAAGTGTTCAGCACCCAGCATAGTCTAAAACATGGATTCGGGTACACGGCAGGACCGTGTGTGCAGCCCACTGTGGATTCGGGTACACAGCAGAACTGTGTGTGCAGCCTGCTACCGTGGATTCGGGTACACGGCAGAACTGTGTGTGCAGCCCACTGTGGATTCGGGTACACAGCAGAACTGTGTGTGCAGCCCACTGTGGATTCGGGTACACGGCAGAACTGTGTGTGCAGCCCACTGTGGATTTGGGTACATGGGAGAACTGTGTGTGCGGCCCGTTACGTGGTTTCGGGTACACAGCAGAACTGTATGTGCGGCCCGTTACGTGGTTTCGGGTACACGGCAGAACTGTGTGTGCAGCCTGCTACCGTGGATTTGGGTACACGGCAGAACTGTGTGTGCAGCCCACTGTGGATTCGGGTACACGGCAGAACTGTGTGTGCAGCCTGTTACGTGGTTTCGGGTACACGGTAGAACCGTGTACTCTTCATATAGGATGATAGCCTACTCTGCACTGATGTATGTCCTAATTACAACAGAATTGAATTCTTGACCTCCAGTTGTGTGTGTTGTGATACTGGGTGTATCTGTAGCTTCATTCTGGGTGTCCTTGCCCTGACCCCCGGGCATCGCTGCTGCCGTGGGGCTGACATCCAGCCTCGCGTCTGAGGCATGTTGCTCGGGGTATCCTCATCGATGCCAGCGGTGGGGGAATCTCTTAGGGACTTGGGCAGAAGCCAGATTAGACCCAGTTTACTTCCTCATCAGAAAACGGAGGGCCGGCCCGTGGAATGTGACGAGTCCATCCCACTCTGGCCTCTTTCTCTCAGTCCTGGCCTGGAGCACCAGGAGATAAAGCAGATTCTCTGTGTTCCTCTCGCGTTGCTCGGGCTGTGACACGTGCAATCTGATGGCAGTTAGTGCTGGTTGATTCACGAAAGGCCCAGATGACCGACGGTCCATGTCGTGGGACCTCGCCTGTCACAGCAAGTGTGCTCAGCCCCACTGAAGTGGTCAGGCGCGGCTGCCTGTGCAGTGAGGAGAACGTGGTCCCTCGCTGCCACACCCCCGCCAGCTGCCCCCAGCACCCTTCTCCTTGGAGAGCCATGGCGTCCCCTAAATTCATGGCCGGATGAATTCTACGGATGGCCAAGTGGCAAGATCATTACAAAGACTGAGCCTGTGTTTTTTAAGGAAAAATCCGTAAATAGGTACAATCTACAGCTGGTTGCTGCCGCCACTTCTTCAGGGAGATTTTTCTCTTGATTGTGGCTTAGGTTCCTGGGAACCTTTGACTCTCCCAATTCCAACCCTTCCTCATCCAACCCGCTGTCACATTTTAGTGGTAAAATACCATCTTGAAAAAGGACTCTTCCTTTTGTGTTCTTTTGCATTTAAAAGGTGTTATGCGTCTCATAATCTTTTGTGTACTTCATATAACATGTGGTAATTACGCATCCACCACCCTTCATTGTGCATCTTCTTCTGCTCCAGGCAGCATTCTAGGCCTGGGGGCTGCATCCGGGTGAGCGAGACGAGCCACTCTCTTGTGCCAGGCACTGCCCTGTACGCTGGGCCTGTAGCATCCGCGAGCTACACACCTTGCCCTTGTAACCTGGAGGCTTGACGGGGGACAGACAATGCTAAGTACAAAAGAAAATGTGTAACTTGTGCAATGGGATAAAGGAGAAACAAGTGGCTGGGAAGAAGATGCCAGCTGGGTCTTAGCCAGGAGCCATGGCAGGACCCATCAGAGGGCATCGTGTGGTCCTGTGAGCGACCGTGGCAGCTGGAACTGGGGCACTCACCCTGGAGGCCATGACAAAGGACACAGTGGTCATGATGAGAGGCACGGATCAAGGTGGGGCCAGTATCTTGTGTCCTGAGCAAGTGTGTAGTGCTGATGCTGCCTGTTGAGATGGGAAGCCCCGGGAAGGATGAGGCTGGGGAGCCGCTGGCATTCAGGTTTGGACAGTAAGTGTTAATTGCATATCATGTGTCTATGCATCTGCTGAAGCTGGTGTCTCTGGGAGCCTGTGTCGGGGAGGTGAGCGTGGGAGATGTGAATTGGGTGCTGTTAGCACACTCTATGGGATTCAAAGCCCTGGGGCTGATTTTAGACTTAGTGCACATAGGGAGACAGGATCACGGATGGGTCTGGGCATGCCTCGTTTACAAGCTGGGAGGGAGACTGAGGGAGCCAGCACAGAAGCAGAAGCTCGGGAGGCTGGTGTAGAGTGGGGAGCAGGGCATGGCTCCCAGGGTCCCATGGTCCCTCAGTTCGGTTTTGGGTCTGCCATTGCCCTTCTCCCACAGAGGACGAGACTGTTCCTTCTGTCATTTTTGGAGGCATTCGAGATCCGACAACATACTCTGGGTCCCTGGGTCACACGCACCATCCTCTGGACAGAGAGAAAGAAAACCCTGAGCTCGGCATTCTTTGTTTTAAAACCACAATTTAGAGGATCACCCAGAGAGAAGAGAGTGACAGCGAAATGATTGAGAAGAAAGAGACAGGAAGAGCGAGCCCTGAGAGGTCCAGGAAGCAGGCGGCAAAGAGGTTTGCCAATTAATATGGAAACGAATCCTCCCTTGTCTCCCCTCTCCCCTGAAACCGGTGGGGAGATATTAATAGAGCAGTTCTGTTGCCAGGAAGAAAGCAAATGGGCAATTAAAACTCCAGAAAGCTGAGCAGTGCGTGTGCGCCATGGATTTGAAAGCCTGCATTTTAATTGCGGGAGATGCGGTCGTGCAGGCACTTGGAGGCTGTGTGCAGGGTGGGGCTCCACTGGGGGCCTGTGGCTGCCTGGGGGGCCAGGGCTGCTGGGGCCTGTGGGCGTTGCCAAGGCCACCACCCAGCCCTCCTGCCCATCCCATGCAGGAATGGCTGGTGCACTAGAATCTGGTTTCATCCCCATTCCCCTGTGTCATGGCCGCTGCGTGCGCGCGTCTGTCCTCTGTCCCAGGCTGTGCGCCATCTGATGCTGCCACGTCTGACGGGGCCTGCTGAGCAGTGTTTCCTGGGCTTGGTGGAAGGTCAGGCTTGTCTCGGGATCCTCACGTTTGGCGAAGTCCAGAGGTGGACACCCGAGGAATGGGGAGGGCTGTTGCTTAGCAACAGATTCCAGCCACATCTACCCTGTAAGGGCCACGGTGACTCCCTGGTTTTGTCCCCGGCAGTGCTTTTCTTCCTGGCTTGGGTTCCTACATCATTAATAACTGTCGTTCACTCTGCCACCAGTCAGAGAAGCAAAAGAACTTTCTGGACACCCCAGCAGCCCCAGCCACACGACACTCATGTTCAGCTGTAACGTGGTATTTCACGCCACCTCCTTGTTCGCCCTGTGGTCACTTTTGAAGAACTTGGATAGTTTCAATGACTATGTCCTAAACTGCTAGAGTTCCAAAACTTGCTTTGGGTTCAGTGTTTGAATTTCTTTCTCGTCTTGAGGTACGAGGGTGGCCTGCGTTTTGGAAGACCTCCAGGCTAGCAGAGGGGCAGGGGTTGGAAAAAGCACACCTGCTTCCAGAACAGCATCTGAAGGGCGGCAGGACAAGCACGTGCCGAGGTCCCAGGTGGCGGCGGGAGACTGTGACCCTGCCCCACCCGCTGCTCCCACCCGCCGCAACGCCACTCCGTCAGGACGTACCCCGTGACAACCTTACCTACAGCAGACTTGGGCTGCAGGGAGGAGAGGGAACCGTGTGAGGGGCCACGAAGAGCTCTCATGGCACTTACCCCTTGGTGCAAGCAGCCTACTCCTTACTCAGTACTTCTGCACACGACCTCGGCCCCTCCACCGCCCAGGTCCGTAGGGGCTAGAGCGTGGTGAATGAGCTTTCTGGAGCATGGTGAGTGAGCTTTCTAGAGCATAGTGAATGAGCTTTCTGGAGCATCGTGAACAACCTTTCTGGAGCATGGTGAAAAAACTTTCTAGAGCGCAGTGAACGAGCTTTCTGGAGCATGGTGAACGAGCTTTCTAGAGCGCAGTGAATGAGCTTTCTAGAGTGTGGTGAATGAGATTTCTGGAGCATGGTGAATGAGCTTTCTAGAGCGTGGTGAATGACTTTTCTAGAGCGTGGTGAATGAGATTTCTGGAGCGTGGTGAACGAGCTTTCTAGAGCGCTGTGAACGAACTTTCTGGAGCGTGGTGAACGAACTTTCTTGAGCATGGTGAATGACTTTTCTAGTGTGGTGAACGAGCTTGGTGCTGCAGCTGGGTCTAGGTATGATCTGCTCCCCACCGCCCCCTCTGCCAGCCGGCACTCTGGTGTGTTCTTGGATGGTGGCTTCAACTCTCCGAGCCTTGGTTTCCTTGTCTATATGTGAAATTGATAGCTCCGCCTCTTGGAGCTGCTGGAGGATGGACTCGGCACGTGGGGATGCAGGGGCTGGCTTGTTCCTCCGGGGCATTGGTGCCTGTGCTCTGCCAGCCACTGTCTCAGGTGCTCTGTGGGGCACTCTGGACTGTGAGATCCACTGCTTCCCCGGAGCACACTGCCTATAACATATGACATCTGCTTCTGAAAATGCTTCCAGAGTCACCAAGGTAGACACAGCCGAGCCTGATGCCTCAGCCTTCCCCTGTCACGGACACCAAGTGTCCCTCACACCTCAGTCTTCCCATGTCCCTAGGACATGCCTGGTAGAACGGTCCCCACCCCTGGGGGTCCTTGGCACTGCTCCTTCTGGGCCCACTCCTGGGGCTTCCTGGAATCTGGCACTTGACACCTGGAGATGAATGGAGGCCATGTCATGGCAGCACATTTTACACAGGAACGGCGTGTGCATGCATCATGCACAGGCAGACACAGTGACAGCAGTTGTCGAATCACCCTGGGTTTGTAAATGAGGCCAACCTATTTGTTTTTATTAGCATAAAAACAACCTTTTGTGCTGCTCGTGAGTTCTGAGGGTGGGGATTCAGGCAGGGGTAGCAGGTGTGGCTTGTGTCTGCTCCATGTGCCCGGGGGCTTAGCTGGAAAAAGCTGGAGTCCTGGGAAGGTTTGTTCACTCCCAGTTGCTGCAACTAGCGTTGGCTCTCAACTAGGAAGATGGAGCCACAGCTGGAACACCTACAGGCGGCTGCCCTGTGTCCTCAGGGCAGGGCACTGCTTCCAAGGTGAGGGTCCCAGAGACAGTCGGCGACTTCTGCTCCATGCGAGGGTCCCGGAGACAGTCGGTGATTCTGCTCTGTGCGAGGGTCCCGGAGACAGTCGGTGACTCTGCTCCGTGCGAGGGTCCCGGAGACAGTCGGTGACTTCTGCTCCGTGCGAGGGTCCCGGAGACAGTCGGTGACTTCTGCTCCGTGCGAGGGTCCCGGAGACAGTCGGTGATTCCGCTCCGTGCGAGGGTCCGGGAGATAGTCGGTGACTTCTGTTCCATGTGTTAGTAACTCTTGTGCAGCGTAGGAAGCTGAGGCTCCGCCAACGCCTCTCAAGCTTTGCCTCCGTGTGGTCGGCAGAGCTTTCTTTGGACTCCAACACTTTAATTCTTACGGAGCAAGCAAGAAAGAAAACAAGCAAACTCTTGTTTTGAAGCTAGAAGTGCTCAGTCCCCAACACTTGGTATTTAATTGACCCTGAGCCTTAACAGAAGCAGAGGCCGTGGGGCCGTGGCCGTGGGACCGTGGCCGTGGGGCCGTGGCCGGCGCTCGCTCGCGGCGGTGGGGCGGGGGGTGGGTGCTGCTGCCCCTTTCCCCCCCGCCGGGGCCGGGGGGGGGGGGGGGGGGGGGTGGGGGCGCTGACTGTTTCCTGGCCCCCATTCTGACCCCAGCCCTGACTTTGAGGTTTGCTCCAGGGTGTGCTCGGAGCCTGCTTCTCCCCTGCCCTGTCCCAGGTCCTTCCTCCTGGACTGGGGGTCTCTGGTTTGTGTGGAGACAGAGGCAGTGAGGGCCGCAGGTTCGCTGACCTCGGGGGACTGTCCGGCCTGCCCCGAGATGGAGCGTGAAGCCGTCTTTCACGAGGACATTTTCCGTGGTGATTTGACGTGTCCCTGTGTATTTAACCAGTTCTCCGTTGGTGACCACTGGCTTTCAATATCTTGCCCTTGTACAACACTATTGAAAATCCATACCTACGCGTCTGTTCTTTCTGGGGGAGAATTGCTGGGTCATGTGGTTCTGATGCCCGCTTTCCCTTCTCGGGGCGACCTCACCGGGACCTACCTCAGGCCGTCTGCACTCTCTCCTCCCACAGCCACCTTCTCTTCCTCTGACTCTGCTGCTGGCGGCCCCCCTTTCCCAACTCTGCGCTCCTTCCTGCCGCAAGCGGAAAGGCAGGATAATGACACGGGGAAATGGATTGGGAGTTGGGCAGACCTGAGTTGGAATCCTGGCTCCATTGGAGTTGCTGTGTCCTGAGAAGTGAACTGCTCTCTGCCCCCGACGTTTCTCATCAACAGAACGGAAATAACAGCTGCTTCGTGGAGTGAGGTTAGGTTGGCTGAAGAATGCAAAGTGCTGGCACGTAATAGAAATTGAGTGCATTTTGGTTCTGTTTCCCTTTCCGCACCACGGTCCGTGGTCTGCACGCAGCTCAGGACCCGGACTCCGGCCCTGTCTCCATGCTGCCTGGCTTATGTGCAGCCGTGGCTCAGCCTTCTGTGCCTGTGGGCTCTCCCATTTGTGCACTGTCCGCTTCCTGGCCTGTGTCTTGGGGAGACAACCTGGGACCTCTGCAGCGCTCCCTTGTATATCCTCAGGTGGTTTTCCCTTTTCCTTTTTCTTTCTTTCTTTTTCTTTTTCTTTTTTTGAGATGGAGTCTCGCTCTGTCGCCCAGGCTGGAGTGCAATGGCGCAATCTTGGCTCACTGCAAGCTCTGCCTTCTGAGTTTGAGTGATTCTCCTGCCTCAGCCTCCTCTGAGTAGCTGGGAGTTACAGGCAGCCGCCACCACGCCTGGCTAGTTTTTGTATTTTAGTGGAGATGGGATTTCACCACGTTGGCCAGGCTGGCCTCGAACTCCTGACCTCAAATGATCCTCCTTCCTTTGGCCTCCCAAAGTGCTGGGATTACAGGTGTGAGCCTCTGTGCTCAGCAGGTTTCCCTTGTCTTCTCTCTCCCTCTTTAATTAGTGGTGCTCACTGGTGTCTGCCCCTTCTGCCCTTCTGGGCGCCCTTTGCAGCTGGGGGAAGGCATGGCGAGTTTTGGCCAGTGTGCCGGGAACGTGGCACATCACTTCTGGGTGTGAGCTCCTGAGTCCTCTTGTGCCACTGCAGGCAATGCTGAGGCAGCAGCTTCCCTCTCTGCATGGGTTGCAGAGTGAGGAGATAGGAATGGCCTGGCCACCTGCCAGGAGGGGTGGCCGGGGCGGGAGCTGGGCCTGGTTGTTCAGAGCCCCTTGGGTGCCTCCATGTTTGTTGGCGCAGTGTCACTTGGCTGCTCGGACCGGTGCGCTGTGCTGCTGGTGTAGGGAAGGAGGCCAGCCTGGCGTGGTGGTGCTGAGAGGCGCATCTGCTGCATGGACACTCTTAGGATGCCCCTGCCCCAGGAGAGCCTCATCACTGTGATGGCAGTGGGAGCCGAGGGGTGGGGCATCTGGCCTTCCCCTGATTCCTCAAAGTGGCAAGGACTGGGACATTTCTTCTCCAAATGAGGACTGCAAAAATGGGGAAGACTAAATTGGATTGGGGGGCATTGGAAGTGGAATAAATAAGTGAAACAAAGCCGAGTTTGCATTCCGTAAAAGGACAGATCACCCCTAGGTATGCAGGGCGACTCCACTGCTCTGTGGCTGACAGGCATTGTCTAAAAATAGTGAGAGCACCTCCTCGAAGCTAATTCTTTCCTCCTACTCTGTGCATTTTGTTTGGGTGGTGAGAGTGGCATAGTCATTAATAAGGCAGCAAGGCAAGCCCGTTTGTCAGTGGGAAGAGCGGGGCCTCTGGACCTGCTCCTTGTTCCGGGAGCACGGAGAGCACTAATGGGCACCCGCCGGGCACAGCCCCTGCAGCGCCGAGGTTCAGCCAGCACGGCGACAGGCGCCGGCCTGGTGCAGACTCGGGAGCGCACACTTCAGTGGCTGTTCCCTGGGCAACGGAGTCGCCGCCGCCAGCTGGCTCTGCCCCCAGAGCCCATCAAAGCACACACCCTGCCAGGAGCCGGCGCAGCAGCCCGTACGGCCGTCTGTAGGCACCGATGTCGGCACGTTGGCAGTTGGGTTTCAAGGTTAAACACGAGGGAATGAACGGGAGACTAACTAGACAGAGACCGTAATCTGGGTATGTTTAGTATGCACCAGGTGGGAGGGAGTGAAGAGGGAGCGCAGGAAAGGAAGTGCCGGGCTCACTGAAGCCTGTGGGGCTGTGTTTTTTGTTTGCTCCACACAGAAGGCTGGAAAGAGATTTCATCACTTGGTCTGAGGGTAAAAGCATGTTCCGTCCAGGGCAGCTGCTAGCCATGTCCACAGAGCTGTCCGTCTTCAGGCCTCTGTGCAAGCTGCACGGAGGGGCAGTGCCCCCACCAGATGGAGGCCCGGGGCTGCTGATGGCTGCCGACATGAACCCAGCGGGGAGCTGACTTGGCTCTCCTGTTGGCTGGTTTGTCCTAGAATTTTCATAAACTTACTTATTTGATCTTTGCAGGGATTCCCACTTCACGTGATGGCTGCACCAACTGGCTCTCATCAGTGAACTTTTTTGTAGCATTGAATATAAATTTCTCATTTCCACATACCCAGTGTCCCTTTTAAAGCATCCTGGCATTTGAACTTGGTATTTCCACCTAACACTCAGTTCCATTCATGTGAGCCCCTCCAGTGCTTAAAAAGGGTCACTACAAGCCGGGCACGGTGGCTCACGCCTGTAATCCCAGCACTTTGGGAGGCCGAGGCAGGCAGGTCACGAGGTCAGGAGATCGAGACCATCCTGGCCAACACAGTGAAACCCCGTCTCTACTAAAAAAAATACCAAAAAATTAGCCAGGCGTGGTGGCGGGTGCCTGTAGTCCCAGCTACTCGGGAGGCTGAGGCAGGAGAATGGCGTGAACCCAGGAGGCGGAGCTTGCAGTGAGCCGAGATCGCGCCACTGCACTCCAGCCCGGGCAACAGAGAGAGACTCCATCTCAAAAAAAGAAAAAAAAAAAAGAAAAAAAGGGTCTCTACCATCCTGCAGAAACTTTGGTTTTAATCTCTCATTTTTTAAAAAACTATTTTTTGTTTCTGTTTTTCCTCTCTGATCTATCTATAGGAATTTGAAATAAACACAGTTACATTTGAAAAGATATGGAAAATTCAAATAATGTATTTCAGAATCAAGTTGCAACATAAAATTTTAATTTGGGATGGTTGGACGGGTAAAAATAAGAATATTCAGCATTCCCCGTTGTCATGTAATTAATGTCAATGCTGTTTTCGCCTTGACCGTCTGAAGGGAGCTGGTTAGGACCTACTGAGCCCTTCCAGGCCTGCGTTCCTGTGTACGTGGGTGTTGCTCATGAGTGTTGTGTGATAATAGTGACTTTCTGGAGCCGCTGACTACATTTCCAGATTTTCCCTCAATTTTTTCCTCTCACCACTCCAATCGCTCTCTTCTCTGTGCCTTTTTCCATCATTTTGCTTTGCTTTACCTTTTCATGAAACAGATGTCAGTATTCCCAGGCGCCTAATCCCTGGATCTGTTTACCTTTCATAATGAAGACTTCCGTCTTTTGAGAAGTGCTCGCTAACTTGCCCTACGTTCTCGGGAAACGTGCACTCTCGCTGGATTTCTATAAACAAATCTCCAGCCTTCCTGGAGGGATGCGGAGAAGCAGGGCAGGTCCCGGCCACCACAACCAGAGGGCACTTTTGGGCCCAGAAGAGAAATCTGACTTCCCTGATTTTCAAGTTGTTGAGCGGATGTTTGTATTCACTCAACAGTGGGAGCCAGACCTTGAGTACAGAAAGACGAGGGAGTGTGGCATACATTCCAGCCATGAAGGCAAGGACAGGGTGCTGTGCCCAGGGAACGTGGCTTTATGTGGGATGGGGGTGGGTATGGTGCTTGGGTTCGCCCGGAGGACCACGTAGAGACAGCACCCCAAGCTGGAGGCCGGGACAGAGGATGAGACACCAGAAGGAGGGAGATCAAGGGGAAGAAGAGTGTCCAGCAGCGGCAGCCGCACAGGCGGCACCTGGAAATGACCACAGGAGGAGGCGCGGGTGGCACTGGCTCCTCGTGCTCAGACCTCCAACCTGGGCGGGCAGCTTCTCATGTCCTGGGTCTGAGAGGAGCTGCCTCTCCTTGAGTGCCCTGGAAGGCACAGCTTTCAGTGTGGCACTGGCCATGTCCCCCTGGGTGCCACCACCTCTAGGAGCCACATCATGGAAGCCATACCAGTGACCTGTCATGGAAGTGAAGGAAAGAGTTTCCCCTGAACAAAACAGTCTGCTGATGTTAAAATCAGAACGGATACTGGCAGCTGACTTAGACAAGGCAACCTCATTTGCTCGCAGCCCTGAGCCCTTCCCGTCTGCAGGCGTGGTCACGGTTGTGAGCAAGTTGGCCAGAGCCCCTCTTCCCCTGGAGCAGGTTAGATTCAAGTTGGGGGAGACAAGCAGGGAGGCAGGGCCAGTCTGCCCAGGGCCACTCACCTGCAGCCCACCCTGTTCTTCATGCCAGGGTGTGGCTCATGTGTGAAGCCTGAGATGCCGCCTCGAGGCACCTGGAGGATGGGAACGAGGCTGGGCGAGGAGTTGGGAGACCAGGTCCGAGTTCCTCTGTGTTTGTGAGGGAGCGTGGAGCCTCCTTGAGGTTTTGTTGACTTGTCTGTAACTGTGGGTAACCACCAAGGTGCTTTGCAACCTGTGAGGCTCCGGACTCAGGTGTAAAGGGGCTACGCAGAGCGGTCAGTGTGGAAGGAAGAATGTTTTGGAATTACTGCTGCATCCCCCTTTTCCCTCAGTTAAAGAATCTGAAAGGCATAAACCACAATGCATCCCTTTCCTCTTCTAAGGTGATTACAAGAAAATGGTGAACCAGAATGGGCTCCATAGAAATCATACAAATACATAAAAGTAGAAAGATAAATAGTAACATTTATTTTTCTTTTCTCTGTCCTTACAAAAAGCTACTTGCAAAACTGCAGCTGATAGACTCCAGGCTGCGCTATGGTGACTAGTAAGAAGATGAGGTCCTGTGGCTTCTTTTTAGCCCGAGACATGGATATAAGTGGGAGGGGTTTGATTGCAGTGAGTCGTATGGCGTGTGATGGAACACACCTAAACTCCCCAGGTTGTGTATAACATCGCATCCCGGTGCTGGTTCCCCTCACAGCTCTGTGCATCGGGTCAGAAGCAGCCTCCTGCAGTCGCACAGATGAGCAGGCTGCTGTCCCGACCCTTGTGCCTGGGCGTTCACCATTCCACACCTTCTTTAAACTCGCTTCTGTTGAGTGTCTACCTTATCTCCTGGGCTGTGTGATATGTGCATTCATTTCCACCTCATTTAATATTTTAAAAATCCCCAGAAGAGAAGCATTGATATCTGTCTACATTTTGCAGTTAGGGAGACTGAGGCTTAGGGACTGTAAGCAACACCTTGCCCAGGATCCCAGCCGGCAGGCCACAAGTGGGGACTGCGACCTTGCCTGGTGTGATGTCCATTTGGCCCTGCATCCCTGTATCCCACGCTCCCTCGCTGGGCTCAAAGTGACAGACTATTCCCACCTCTTCCCAGTATTTACTGACAAATACGTTTTTACAGATAAATTGATTGAATATTTTTATAAGAGAACATTTTTGATATTTCAGTCTGGGAAAAAATACTGGAAACCTAAATACATCAGTCAGAAAATCATCAGATTTCCAAAGAATGAAGGGATGAAGATTTTTTGGAGTGAGGGGTGTTAATTAATTTCTGACATGATCGGTTGCCAGGTGTATAATGCTGATTTTTAAAAACTACCTCCTAAGGTGCTACGTGCCACCTTTCCTTTAGCAAATGCTGGCAAATCCACACTTTCCTGTTTTAGTGAGAACATGGGTAGCGAGTCACTGTCCGGAAAGTAGTTTGATGTCGAGCAGACGTCACTGTTTCCTTCTGTAGGTATAAAAAAAGACTTGATGTACTCAGAGCACAGGTGAACTCACGTATCAACCAAGGTTTCTGCTGTCTGCCAGACTGCTTCTGTTGGCTGGAGGTGAGGCTGATGGGCTGCACAGGGCAGCCGTTGTGGGGCTTATGGGGGTGCTGGGCAGACATGGCCTTCCGTCTGCTTCATCTTCCGGGCCTGCCTGAATCCTGTATGTAGTTGGGTTTGGAGGTGGGCCGACCTCACTGATGATCTGGGGCCCTGAAGCAGACTCAGCTGGAGGGGAAGACCCCTCCCCTTACAGAAATGGCCACAAGTGGAGCCTCCAGTAGTGCAGGCCAGGCCAGGCTGACCTCAGGGGTCGGAAGTCGTGAGGAATGATGAGGGTGAGCTGAGCCTGGCTGCTTCCCCTCCTGCTCCTGCCAGGATGCTGTAGGGACTGGGGAGGACGGGGCTTGGATTAAGGAGAGATGGTGCCCCGGGCAGAGCAGCTCTGCACGGAGGGAGGGCATTCTGTCAGAGAGCTGGCAGGCCACAGGTGAAAGGCAGGTTCCCCTGGCTCCTGCAGAGAAGTGGTAGCTTGGAGGAGGCAACATGGGGCCCATGGTCCAAGGGCAGGGCATGTGGGCAGTGGCACCAGCCGCAGCCTGTATGTGGTGTGGATGGCAGCAGCCAATGGGGCAGGATGCGGGCATGCAGGTGGCCTCTGCCATGTACCTGCATCTCCCCGTCCTCTCGTTTCCATCTCAGACTCCCCTGGGCCTCTGGGGCCTGTGCCTCGTACCTGGAGTCCCCACAGACAGACTGAGGGAGCCTGGGGACAGTGGTGGGACCAGGTGAAGTTCAACCACAGGTGCAGACCCTCCTGTTCCCAGGGATGATTAGGGAGGGAAGTTCCCTAGTGAGAGGAGCAGAGGGTGAGTTGCGGCCCTGAAATGGGAGCGCTGGTGCACCCCTGACTGGCTTGCGCCCCCTCATTCCATGAATGGCTGGAGAACACAGGCACAGGCCGAGGAAGTGCCGCCTGCTTAGTGCCGCCCAAGGGCTGGAGTCCACCGTGAAACATGCCTTCTCGTGTAGCTCCCTTCTGTCCTCACCGCAGCCTGAGAGATGCACAGACGGGGCAGCAGCATTCACAGCAGTCAGGGCCCCGAGCCGAGGCTGCGCAGCAAGTAAAAGGAGGGCGGGGTGAGATGCGGCCGACTGCAGGCAGCGCCCAGCGGGGACCCCACTCGTGCCCTGGGCTCCTCAGAGTAGCAGGTGGGCATTACTCAGCCTACTCAGGTGGTTCTCACCTAATTAACAAGAAAAGGAACCCAGTGAACACCTGGGGGAGTAGTCCCCGGGGCCTGGGCTGTTACCAGGATAAGTGAGTTCATATTTGTGAAGCACGTAGGTGAAGACCACAAAGCCAGGGCGAGGTAAATGTTGGCAGAATGGTCGCGCCACCCATCACCTGGTAAGGTTTTGAAGCTGTTCATCTTTGATATGGGGTCAAGGCATTTCTGCAGACCTGAGTATCCCGCATGTAAATCACCCTTCTTATGTAAATTATTCCCAGCAATGTCCTCTACATTTCCAGCTGTAGTTTCAATGCACAGGATGGAGAACAGAAGACACGTGTGGAGCCGTGAGTGGAGAGGCTCCTGGATTTCTGTGGTTTCTCCCCCAACGTCACACTTTGTTTTGCCTGCATCTAAATGGGCAGGGTTTTTAATAATGTGTTTTTACGGAGACTTCCTAACACATTCAACTTAGTTTTCCTGGTACCTTCTCTTTCTTTTACGTTTTTAATTAGAGTATTGGATTACACAGTACCCGTAACTGACAAACACGTTTGCTCCCTGGTGACTCCTCTCGTGGTTTAAGGTATTACTCAAAATATAAAGTGTAAATTTAGAAATTTCAGTAAATTAATCTATCATCGTAGGTGTTTACATTTTAACCTAATCATATGGATGCTATTATTTTTAATACTACTCATGCTTAGAGTTGTGTTCCTTGTTAAAACCACCAGAACTTAGAGAAAACTGTGAACTCAGTGCACATGCACTGAAAACGCCACCCGCTGGTAAGTTACATCTGCAGATCTAGAGGAAACCTTTCCAGAGCATCCCAGCATAATTCTAGGGATGCGGAAGAGCAGCCATATTTACAGTTTTTCAAAACCAGTTGACATGGAGGTAGTGGACAGTGAGCCGGCCACAGTCTGAGACCAAGTGGCCCCTGTGCTCCCAAACCAGCAGGAAGACACATAGCTTTGTGTGGAGGCCCAAGGGTGCTGGGTGCAGCAGGAAAGAGCAAGGTGACTGGACTCTTGACCCTGTTAGAAAAGCAATCTTGCAGAAAGACTGCAGCTAAACTGGATATAGTCTATCTCTTACATGTTATAAGAAAAAATTATAAAAGCGGTATTTTTCAAGAAAGGAAATTTCAGAACTGTGGATAAAAGTATTTGTTCAACGTAGGCTCCCACATCATCCCTTCTCTGTCAGTAGATGAATATTTATGCATCAGAATAGCTAATTATGTTACCAATAAATCATCAAAGAGTGATTTTTAAAAGTTTTTGATATAGCATTTGCAACAGCAAAGAAGCAAACAATCCACTTTAGATTGATTTTCGCCCTAAATGGTAATTTCTAAAAATCGAGTATACTTATCTCGACAATCTTTCTGTGTTTCATAGCAATGCCTATGAAATTGAATGGTTTCTTCACTTTAATGCGGTCCGTTCGTTGTCTACCCTACTGTTTTGTGAATTTTTAAAATACTTATTTGCTTAAGGTCATTAGTACAGTGGATGCAATAGAGTAGAAAAATACAATCGACTTTGAGTCCGAAGCCTTGAGTTCTATTTTTGCTCTGCCGTTAGCACTTGTGGGACCTGAGGCAAGTTACTTAGCTGTCATGGTAGCAATTTTCTCCCGTGACCTCTATAATAATCTTCCTGAGTGTATAGTCTTTGGCAGCTAGATCATTTAACTTAGCAGTGTTTACACTGTAGGATTTCAGCACATCTTCAATTCTGCCTTTTCACTTTTAGCCATTGTTTGCTACTTCTCACCAGGGTGTGTTATTGTGAAGATGCAACTTTTTCCTAATCTTTCATTCTCTCTTGGTGGTTTTTAGAAATTCTGATGTTGATGTGGAGTCTCTTTTCCATAAAAGGGGAACATCAGTTAAAAAAGAAATATGATTGTTTAAGACTAATTCTTTGAAATATATTGAGATTTTTAATGGTCTATTGTATGGGTTAATTTTTATGTTGCGTTTGAGAAAAAAATTGTGTTGTGTTTGATTCTTTTTTAACCTTGCTATTTTAAATTTTTTCTAACTAGTTCTATCAGTTATTGAAAGATTTAAAGTCTCCCACTATGATACTAGATTCCTCTATTTTTATTTGTTCTGTCAATTTTTGCTTTATATGTTTTTTGTGTAATTTTATTAAGGGCATACAAGTTTAGAATTTTTTTGTTTTTCTGAAGTTTTGTATTATTAAGTGGTGACCTTTGCTTCTTTTGCTCAGATCTATTTTGGCAGATATCAACATGGCTAAATCAGTTTTCTTTTGTTGCGTGGTGTGACATTTTCTGTTCTTTGCCTTCCTGTGTCATTAAGTTTTAGGGATATGTCTTATAAACAATGTTTGCTGATTTTTAAAAAATTCAGTCTAACAATGTCCAGCCGATGTCCATTATAGTTATTGTGAGTACTGATCTACCTGTAATAATTCTTGTCATCTTTCTTTATACTTTTCTTTGGTACTACTTTCCTTCATCTCACTTTATGCTGTTTTGGGGGGTTTTGGTCATTTCTTGTTCTCTTGAGTGATTGTAAATCTTGTTTTTGCTCCATTTCTCTTCCTCTATTGTTTTAGAAGTTATATGCTCTTTTTCTACTCATACCATGTTGTTATTCTTGTTATTCATATTTAACAGAAATCTGAAATTAATTATTCAGTATTTCTCTATTCCAACAATATGAAAACCTTTTAAATCTATTTTCATCCCCCTTCTATCTTGGATATTTTGTTGGCCAGTATTCTAATTTTACCTTTGAGTATTTTTATTAACCTCAAAAGTAAATATTATCATTAGTGTCACACATAATTAGATGTTTTCTAGATTTTTGCCACGTATTTCTCTTAACTTTTTTTTTTTTAACTTCGAATTTGAGACCTTTCTTCTGGGATCACTTTCTTTGTTTTCCAAGTATGTCCTCAGAAGTTTCCTTAGTGAGGCTTTTGGAGGTAAATTCTCATGGTTTTAAAAAATATTTTATTTTATTTACACCCCAAGTAGGGTCTCGTGGCTTGATTTACCTTAACATGCCTTTATTTTTGAGTAGCCGACCGAGCAGCTCTGGTCTGACACATGTTGTCCTGTGCTGGATTCCTTTGTTGCCCTTGGGAAGTCAGCTGCCCAACTGTTGACAGCACTGGCAACCTGTAACATCTGTGTTTGTCTTTGGTGTTCTGCGTTTTTGCTACAGTGTGTCCAGGAGTGGATATATTTTTAATTATGGTTCTTGGAGATAGTTGTGCTTCCTGAGTCTGAGAATTTGTTTATTGATACCGTGCCTGCTGTCTTCTGTTTCTCGTGTGCACCCCACTTAAGGGTACGGCGAACCCTCTCAGCCTTTCTCCCACATTCCCATGCCACAGTCTCTGCTGCGTCCTGGGTTCTTTCTTCACATCTTTATTCCAAATGATTAATTCTCACCACTTATTTCCAATCTGTTAAATTGCCAACCGAGACTTTCATTTCAACAGTCATAATTTTTACTTTTAGACATTTTATTTAATTTTTTTAGGAAGATTCTTGGTAAATTGTGATAGTCTTTTGTTGCCTGCTCATAACCCAGCTTTTATTTCTTTGAACATTGCGATTCTAGTATCTGAAGTCATTGGAATGCTAATTTGCTCTGTTCTCTGGGCCTGCCCTCATTCAGGCCACTGTCTTCATGGGTTTGTCCTGGGTCACAGGCTCCTATCAGGCTGCTCTAAGTCCATGGGGCCTCCAAGGGGCTGGCCTGTGGGTGCGTTCCTCCAGAGACGATTCTCATTTGTTTCAGAAAATGTCCAGGGTGGCCCAAAACCCAGGACTTCTTTAAGTTAGATTCTTGGCTTAAGATTTCGTGGACCACACCAGTAAATTCAAACTCAGACTTTTGTAAGGATCAATGCAGTTTTCAGGTTCTCAGCATAGACTCTATTTTTTATAAGAGCCATAGCTGAGATAAACAAGTGTTTTTTGTTTTTGTTTTTGTTTTTGACATTTGTCTATGCATGCCAGCTGGAGAATAATGTTTTCTAGCTCATTCCTGTAATGAGGATGTGGGTTTTAAGGAGCCTGGATTTTTGCAGAGGTCCTAGTATCCCCTCTTTACCTTTTGTGAACCAAAAGCTTACTTTCCTGTTCTGTGTGTGGCCTTTAGGTTCCTAACAGAGGCCAAGGTTGAAGGGTAACCATGGTTTATAATTTTGTTTTCAACAACAGCTTTACTGTTTGCTCTCAGTCATATTCTTCACTTCCCTGAAAGCATAGCTATGCCTTTAAAAATATGTCTAAGTATTTTAGAGAGCCAGGTTTTTTTTTTTTTTTTTTTTTTTCCAGAATTAGCTGTATTGCTAGAATCCAAAGTCCTAGAATCTATTGATACATGAAAGAGAATGTGAACAAAGATACTGTAAGGTAAAATAATCCTAAACCTTTACTTCCATCCCTGGGCTTCCCATAACAATATCACACTGCCTGGTAGCTGTTTTCGCCTAGATAGCTCTGACATCTCAAAAGCAGCACAGTCTAAACTGTGTTCTCTGAATTACTCATGTCAGTGGATGATGTCGCCAGTGGTGTAGATTCTAGAAGACTTTGTCAGTCAGGGTCAAGAAACCACTCTAGATACAGGCGCACCTCATCTTATTGCACTGGGCTTTATTGTGCTTCTCAGACATTGTATCTTTTGCAAACTGAAGGTTTGTGGCAACCCTGTGTCCATCAAGTCTGTTGGCCCCATTTTTTCAATTACATGTGCCAACTTTCCACAGCACGTCCCACTCTGTGGCCCGTTTCGGTAAATCTCACAGTATTTCACCTTTTTTCACCTTTTTCATCATTGCTGTGTCTGTTGTGATGCTCTGTGGTCAGTGATCTTTGATGTTCCTGTTGTAATTGTTTGGGGGCTCCACGAGCCGTGCCCATGTAAGATGGCAAAGTGAATCTGTGTGTGTTCTGAGTGCTCCATCAGCCGGCAGTTTCCCGTGTCTCTCCTTTTCCTCAGGCCTCTCTATACCCTGAGAACAACGATATTGAAGTCAGGCCCATTAATAACCCTATAGTGGCCTCTAAGTGTTCAATGAAAGGAACATCTCTTACTTTAAATCAAAAGCTAGAAGTGATTAAGCTTAGTGAGGAAGCCAAGCCTCAGCCAAAAGCTGAGGTAGACCAAAATCTGGGCCTTGCACACCAATAGGCCAAGTTGTGAATGCAAAGGGAAAGTTCTTGAAGGAAATTAAAAGTGCTGCTCCACTGAACACACAAATGATAAGAAAGCCAAACAGCCTTACTGCTGATAGTGGAGAAAGTTTCAGTGGTCTGGATAGACGATCCAAACATGCACAACATTCTTTTAAGCCAAAGCCTAATCCAGAGCAAGACCCCAACTCTCTTTATTCCATGAAGGCTAAGAGGAGTGAGAAAGCTGCAGAAGACAAGTTGGGAGCTAGCAGAGGTGGGTTCCTGAGGTTGGAGGAAAGAAGGCATCTCCACAGCATAAGAGTGCAAAGTGGAGCAGCAAGTTCTCCCGAAGATCTGCCTAAGATCATTGATGAAGGGGGAACACGTCAGAACACTAAACAACAGATATTCAGTGTCAATGAAATGCCTTATATTTGAAGAGTATAAGCCATCCAGGACTTTCATAGCAAAAGAGAAGTCAAAGCTTGGCTTCAAAGCTTTAATGGACAGGCTGACTCTCTCATTAGGGGCTAAATGGAGTTGTTGACTTTTAAGTTGAAGCCAATGCTCATTTACCATTCTGAAAACACCTAGGCCTCTCAAGAATGATGCTACATCTACTCTGCCTATTCTCTATAAATGGAACAACAAAGCCTGGATGACAGCACATCTGTTCATAGCATGGTCTAGTGAGTATTTTAAGCCCCCTCTTGACACCTACTGCTCAGAGACAGATTCTGTTGGAAATTACTGTCCATTGGCAATGCACCTCGTCACCCAAGAGCTCTGAAGGGGTGGTACCAAGAGCCGAATGCTGTTTTCATGCCTGCTAGCACAGGATTCATTTTGCAGCCCATGGATCAAGGAGTAATTTCAACTTTCAAGTCTTATTATTTAAGAAATACATGTCTTAAGGCTGTTGTTGCCACTGACAGTGATTTCTCTGATGGGTCTTGGCATAGTAAATTGAAAACCTAGAAAGGATTCACCATTCTAGATGCCATTAAGAACATTTGTGATTCCCAGGAGGTGGTCAAAATACTGACATTAATAGGAAGTTAATGGGGGAAGTTGACTCTGGCCCTTGTGGACAACTTTGAGGGGTTCAAGACTTCCATGGAGAAAGTCACGGCAGTTGTGGTAGAAATAGCAAGAGAACTAGAATTAGAAGTGGAGCCTGAAGTTGGGACTGAATTGCTACAATCTCACCGTCAAACTCGAATGAATGAGGAGGTGCTTCTCAAGGATGAGCAAAGCAAGTGGTTTCTTGAGATGGAATCTACTCCTGGTGGAGACGCCGTGAACACTGTTGAAATGATAACATAGGATTTAGAATATTACGTAAGCCAGGTTGATAAAGCAGTGTTAGGGTTTGAAAGGACTGACTCCAATTTTGAAAGAAGTTCTACTGTGCATAAAGTGCTGTCCAATAGCATCACGTGCTGGAGAAATCTTTCATGAAAGGCAGAGTCAATAGATGCAGAAAACTTCATTTTTGTCTGAGAAACTGCCATTGCCACTCCATCCTTCAGTAGCTGCCACCTGATCAGTCAGCTGCCATCAACACTGAGGCAAAACCCTCCACCAGCAAAAAGATGACAGCTCTCTGAAGGGTCAGGTGATTGTTAGTATTCTTTAGTAATAAAGTATTTTAAAATCAAGGTATTCCCAATAGTTTTTTAGACATAATGTTTTTGGACACTTACTCGACTGCATTATAGTGTCAGTGTAACTTTTACATGCACTGGGAAACCAAAAAATTCATGTGACTCTCTTTTTGCAATATTAATGTTATCGTGGTGGTCTAGAACCAAACCTGTAATAAGTGTGCCTGTGTTCCAGAAAGCGGGGATTTCATCCAGGGAGGAAACACAGATCTTAGTTACCATGGGAAGCAGCTACCACCCCCGCATGGAGACGCAAAAGGAAAAGGTAATAAACCTGGAGCTTGGAGGAGGTGCCCCGCAGAGCACACGCTGGCACACGCCGACACACACCAGGCCCTCTGCAGGAGCACTGGCATCCGCAGAGCAGGTCTTCTGAGAGCCTCTTTGGAGCTGAGACCCTGCGGCGAGCATCCATGTGGGCACAGATGGGCTTGCACCCTGCTCAGCCTGAGCCCCGACATCCCCTCTTGTTTCGTCCCCGCTCTGTGCTTTCCAAGTCCTTGTTATAAGGGCAAAATGGAGGCTACTGCCTCTAAATCAATACAGACTCATATCTCTGCCCATCTGGACAATGTGGCCAGCCAAGTGTCCTGCTCAGAATTTTGCCTCCTGGTATGATTTCTCTTTACCCGTTGTCGTCAGAGACACTTCTTCAGGGAGCACTTCCCATTGCTGCAGCTCATGAGGCCGCGCTGTGTGCAAGCCAAGGGTCGGTGCTCCCGAGCTGAGGGCTGGTGCTCCTCTTCATTCGCGGTGCTGGGGAGCTTCCCAGGAGAACAGGGGCAGTGCAGCGGCGCCAAGGCAGAGGGAGCTGCTGCCCGTAGTTATGCCACCTGCCGGTGCCTCAGGACCTGCTTGAACACAATTTTGTTTGGAAGAAGTGAGATTTCCACGCAATGACTGAGTGCGATGATTGAGTGTGATGATTGAGTATGACTGCTGCTTCTGCCTGCGCTTAGGGCTTGATGTCAGACCACACGCGTTTTGTGGTGTGCAGTGCTCAGTGTACAGCGTGTCCACATGATGGAGTGGGTAGGGAAGCCAGGAGCTGTGTCCGGACAGGAGAGAAGTTACATGCAGAAGGGACACTGCTTGCCTCCCACACCTCACTGGCTGGCCTGTGATTCTCCCATGGGCCCCCCAGAGGCCCCACACAGCATGCTTGTTCACCCCGACACGGGGTGCCAGTGGCCATGCAGGTCTTCACAGCCCGCCGTATGACAGAGGTAGGCTTTATGTCATATGTTACCTCCCAGATTCAAAAAGCCCCACCAAAGTCGGCCTCGTGGTGGTGAAGATGCCCCCATCTGCTCCACATCACCAGACCCTGAGACCTCCCTAAGCCAAGGGGAGCTGGCTTACTTCCCACCTCTGTGTACCTGTGTTGTTCAGGCATCTGAGGTGCCCGATGCTTCCTGGTCAACAGACCCCAAGCGCATGCTGTCCTCAGTGTGCTTTCTGTCCTGTGATTGAGGTCTTTGTGGATGAGGTCAGGCTGTATTGGTCTGGGCAGGAAGTGGAAACAGCAGGTTAAACAGGGAAGTTTAGTATAAAGAAGCGCTAAGTGTGGTAGAAGAGTCACAGGCGTCAGGTATTAAGAAACTCCCTCAGGTCACCCCGGACAGAGCAAGAGCAACTCAGGAAGGAAGATCTTGGCGGGGCGCAAACCTCAGCCCACCGTGCAGCAGAGGTGGCTGCTCTGGCCAGGCTGGAGCTGGTCCACAGTCGCTGGATTGGCAGGAGGCTGCCCTCTGGATTGCAGGTGGGGAGTAGGTGGTCACAGCTGACAGCATGCTGTGCCGAGGGTGTGGGAACCCTCTGGGCTGTAGGCAGGGTACAGATAGGCCCCACGGGTGCCTTCAGAGGGAACCAGGACACTGGCACGGGCTCCAGGCCTCCCGGAGCTGGTGTGGGCAGGAAGTCTTGGGGTGCCAGTCTCTGGATTGAGAGGCTCATGGAAAGGCTATCACCAGGCCGAGGTGATGGGGTCACAGAAGGACCAAGGGCCCAGTGTTGGGGCCACGCTTCCCTGCACACACTCACAACCACTCCAGGACTGTGGCGCGGAAGGCCCTGCCTCCTGCAGTCTCCCTCCAGGGCCTTTGGCTGAGAACAGGGCGCATCTCCAAGGAGAGCAGCCGAACAGTCTGTGCTACACAGGGCACGGTCTGCAGGGCGCCTTCAGCACCTGAGGCGGCAAGTGGGTCACTGGCACAGGTGGATGGAGCCAGCCAATTTCTTCCTTAAAGGGCCAGAGAGTAAATATTTTAGGCTTTGTAGGCCATTCGGTCTCTGTCTTATATTCTTCTCTGTGTCCTTTGATGTCTCTTTAAAAATGCAGAACCACTCTTAGCTCATGGGGTGCAGGCCAGATGTGCCTGATGGGTACAGCATGTTGGCCCCAGGCCTGAGTCTTGATGTAGTTCTGCAGCAGGACATGAACAGGTACTGCTGGCCTTGCCAGGTGACAGCAAATGGCTTCTGTTGGCCCTTCAAATTGGTGGTGTAGACCAAATTGCTAGATCAATCTTTGCATCAGAAGCCAGGGCCTACATTCTTGTGTAGACGTGCTCTGTGACAGCAGCGTATCTGAAATGGCTGTGTTGGGGTTGCCCACCTGATTAAGTTTATGATCATGCACTGTCATTCTCCGAGAACCCTCTGCTGTTACGCAGCCCAAACAGCTGGGTTTGGTGGGGTGTGGTCAACGGCAGCACCCGGCATCTTTCCCAACCTCCACAGTGGTCCTAACTCTCCATCCCACCAACACTGCAGTGCTGCTTTCGGTGGACTATTTTCATGGGTGAGGGAATGTCCCGGGGCGTCCCTCTGGTCCTTCCTGTCATCACTGGCTCTGTAGCCATGGAGTGGGTGCTGTGTGGTCGTCCTGCCAATGCCAGGTCCGTCTATTCCAACGCACATGCAGGGATCGGAGAACTAACCGCAGGTTGGATACACTGACCCCACTGGGTTCTCTGAGGTGGACTCGGGCCACAGCCTCCAGGTCTCTGCTTGGGGCTGTAGACCCTGTGATCTGTTGGGTCCAGCAGGACTGGCATTGATTCAGGGTCTGGGGTAGTTCCCTCTCCCCATGGTCAGCTCTCCTATAAAATAGCCATGGGTCCTTCCCCAAGGGGACCTGGGTTCCCCTAAACCGAGGGGCCATAGGTCTGTGAGCTGGCTTAGGTGAAGAGCTGAGAGAGGCTGCGCCTCTGCACTGTGGTCGTCAGGCCAGCTTTCTGTCTCTGCCCTGAGCCTTTCTGGCATGTGGAGTTGGGGCTGAGCAGCCTGCCTGTCTTTTTCTCCCTTGGCCTCTGCCGCAGCTCCATCTGGTCTAGACTGCTCTGATTGGCATCTCATGCCTGCGCCCACTGTATCTCTGGAGCTCACGGCCGGCGAGCCCCTGACACCCCCACTTCTCAACACCCTCTTCCTGTTGGGGCAGCAGCCTGTTGTGATGCTGGCACCACCTCCTGCTGCCTCCTGGCCAGCAGAGCTTGTCAGAGGCGCGGGTGCCCCTCACGAATGCCTGGAGGATAAGAGACCTGATGTCATCCTTATCTTGCTCATCAGCCTTGCCGCCTTCTGCAGTCAGTCTCTGCCCCTGCACACTCAGGCGCTGCAATCTGTACATGGTGCCATCCCTAAGGCGTTTAAAAGGCCATCGAGGAAGGTATTTTTAGGCCCAGATTTTCAGGCATCCTGTCATGCACCCCGAGGCGTACCTGCATCAGGTGAGCGCCCAGTGAGGCTGTTGTTTGTCCTCATCCCTCCTGCTCAGCTCCTGCCAGACTCAGAGATGGCTGCAGGCTCTAAAAATAGCCCCATCTTAATGTACTGCTTGTGCAGCCTGGAAGCCTCCTCCTCCTCCAGCTGGGGATCAGATTATGTCCCCCAGGCAGGGCATTGTTCACCCTTTAGCCGGCCTGACTGGAGCTACTATTCATGCTCACAAAGGCTCTAATCTCCTTTGAATTCCTGTAAGCCTTTTGCCTGGTAATCCCTTCCAGCAGGCAGCACAGGCGGTCACGAATATGCCTCCATCCCTTCATTTTGCCCTGATTATCTCTTTATCTCTTTAAGGGTCTTTAGCTTTTGTGTTAACATGTAAAAAGTAGGTAGTGGCATCAAATTGGCTTTAAAGACACAACTTGGAATTTTCTCTTTCAAAGCAGGGGGCTGTTATGGGAGTCAGGAGGCTCCATTCATTCTGGACATCAGTGCTAATGAGCCGTTTGAACTTGGAAAATCAGTGGCTTCACTGGGCCTCAGTTTCCTCATTTGTGAAATGAGGGGGCTGTGTTCATTCAGCATGATATCGGAGTTCCCTTCCAGCCCAGGTATCCTGTGGTTCTCTGACTTCTGTCGGCACAGACGTGGTGTCTGTGGGCAGTGCTGCTGTGGTTTGTGCCATAGGCCTGGTTTTATGTGGCAGCCTTAAGCCCTGCCCTCTGCTGGCTCCTAGTTATTGTGATATTAATTCGGCACAGGAAGTTACATTTTCAGGACCCCAGTTCAGGAGTGTGTGAAAAACACAGATAAAAGATGAAATGCCTCCCTGCTTATTACAGCATTTTCCTTCTAAAGATCAGGTTTTCCTTCTTAAAAGCTCCTTAGTTTCTTTGATGGCTGCTGGATGTGTGTTGAACACTCTTTTGGGATCCAACAGCTACAGAAATCCTCAGAGTTTCAGAGCCGATGAGCGTGTCTCCATGGGTGCTTCTTCCTTAGTGCTGTTTACCTTCCATTTCATCTGCCTCTGAGGATATGGAGAGTTTCTGGAGGTAGGAATGCCTACCGTATTTCCTGAACCCCAAGCACACTCCTTATTCAGCAACGTGTGCAGCTCTGTTCATTTCTTTGGGTGGCAATGCCAGAGACACCTCCTGTCTGCACACACCTCTAATGTTCTCTAATCTTCCTCAGGGTGATTTCTGGTGTTCACATTCTTTACTAAGGCATTTTGAACTCATCTTGTACCCACCAGATTTTCAGACTAAATTCTAGAAGGGCAATTTTATAATCTTTTGGAAAACCTAAGTACATTTTTCATACACTAGAAATTTCATTAATTTTATTTTCCTTTTATTTACCAATTTTTAGAAAAATGCATTGAGGCCAGGTACGGTGGCTCAAGCCTGTAATCCCAGCACTTTGGGAGGCCGAGGTGGGTGGATCACGAGGTCAGGAGTTCGAGACCAGCCTGACCAACATGGAGAAACCCCGTCTCTACTAAAAATACAAAAATTAGCTGGGCGTGGTGGTGGCGCCTGTAATCCCAGCTACTCAGGAGGCTGAGGCAGGAGAGTCGCTTGAACCCAGGAGGCGGAGGTTGCAGTGAGCTGAGATGGCGGCACTGCGCTCCAGCCTGGGCGACAGAGTGAGACTCCATCTCAAAAAAAAAAAAAAAAAAAAGGGGAAGAACAGTGCATTGGTTCCGTAGTGTTTTGCAAAGGAACGGGGTGAGGTTGTCTTCGTGTGTCACATGACCTCGCACGTGGCTAACACCGTTGATGCTTCCACCCACTGCAATTCCCTTTTTTGATCTGTCCTGCCCCAAGGAAGCCTCCTGTGGCCCCTGCTTTTGACATTTCCCTAGCAGTGCTGGGAGCTTCCTTATTTGCCAGACACAGGAAAGCCTTTATTTATCCAGTTCTTCTGGGGCATGGCAAGCTGAAGATGATTAGGACATTCATTACAATATGGAAGCAGCTTGGGTATGCATCAAGGCTAATGAGCCGGATGAACGGATAAAGAAACATGATACAAATAGAGCACTGCTCAGCCCTAAGAAGGAAGGAAATCCTGCCATTTGCAGCAACATGGATGAACCTAGAGGTCTTCAGTGAAATAAGCCCAGCACAGTCAGACACCACGCAATCTCACTGATATGCAGAATCTAAAAATACTGAAGTCACAGAAGCAGAGTAGAAGGTGAGACCAGAGGCTGCCGGAGGGCAGATGGGGAAAAGGGAGATGTTGGTGAAAGGATACAAAGTTTCAGTTAGGTGGAGAAATGAGTTCTAGAGATCTATTGGCTGTCTTGGTGACTACAGTTAGTAGCAATGTATCATGGTAACTGAAGTTATTAGCATTGTATCATATACTTGAAAATTGTTAAGAGAGTAGATTTCAAGTGTCTTCACAACAAAAAATAAGTATGCAAATATGAATTGGCTTAACTTAGCCATTCCACAATGTATACACATATCAGAACATTATGTTGTATACTATAAATATATGCATTTTAAAATTTGTCAAATAATAAGGAAGTTCATGTTGCTGCAGCATCATTTGTTGGGACACAGAGCCATCTGGAAATACTGGGTTCCACGCCTCTGTGTGCTATTATCAGGGCAAGGAAACTGACAGAGGAGCTGGGTCCAGCACCGTGCTGCTTCCTGGGGAGGGCGCTGGCCGCACAGTGCTGCTTCCTGGGGAAGGCGCTGGCCGCGCCGTGCTGCTTCCTGGGGGAGGTGCTGGCCGCACTGTGCTGCATGCTCTTGCTGCATGAACCCGGCACACCCGGGTGGTGTGGTGTGATGTGGATAGGAGATCCTGGGTCCACTCCTGCTTGTTGCATAGTGCGGTTCTGTGGCTTCTCTGATTATGTGCGTTTGTGGTGGTGGGGCCATTGCGGGGTGGTCTCTGGTCAGGGCATCAGGGTGCTGGCTTTGTTTTTGCAGCCAAGAAAGGCAAAGTCATACTTGGAATAAGTATCGGGTGAACCCCTTCCCGTTCTCAGGATGGAAGGGGCCCTAGGCATCACCTTGCCGCATGCAACACCATGAGTCTCCAGGTTCTCAGTCTTTTTCCTTCCAGGCTTCTAACCAGTCACCAGGCAGCTGGCCATGCCCTTGAGCATGGGCCACTTTTTGCCCGCTGTGGGGATGGCCAGAGCAGTGCTGGGAGCCCTGCCTCATGATTGCCTTTTTTCACAATCACCTTTCCCTCCATGCTTTTCCAGCCCTCTCCTGAGTGTAGCCATCTGACAGCACCTGCCCATGTCTGGCTTATGCCCTCTCCTGAACTCATTGATCTATAAAGCAGCTCAGATCTCTTCTCCTTCTTCAGCTAAAAGTACAGGACTCCCACATGGCCACAGGCATGAGTGCAGCGAGGGTCCAGGGCGGGGAGGTCATGTATGGTTTGGGCACCTACCATGCAGCTTTCTGGTGCCCTCTGGTCCTGCCTGACTCTGTCCTGTGTGCGCCGTCTCTACTTTGTAGTAAACACTGCTGGCCCTGCCCAACCCTGTGACCTGGAGGGTATGACTGAGCTCTTCTCATTGAGTGACACGTGGCACTTGGGGCCCCATGGTCAGGAGCTCCGTTATCAGGACCCGGAAGCATGGTCACAGCTGTTTATCAAAGATGTGGTTCTGTGCTGCAGATGGCATGGCTTGCTCCAGAGCCCCAGGACCACATGGTGACTCCACTCGGGCTCTCCACAAAGTCCACACTGCATGCTTTCTACCACCGACAGCTTCCACACCAGCAGGTCTACTAGGCGTCCCCAGAGGCGGGGCTGCCTCTCCCCAGCCTGATCTTACTGCAGTGCCCTCTTGACCTAAGCTGGCAGCTTTACGTGCTACGCCAGCATCTGGGCTGGCCCAGCCTTCCTAGGTGTGTAATGTGTCACCTCTAGAATGAAGAGGCCTGCCAGGCATTGCAGCGTCATTTCTGCTTTTGCTCTGGAGGGTAGGTCCTGGTGTCCTCAGCAGAAGTAACAGGTCCCGGAATCACCATAGCCTGTGTCTCCTGCCGTCTTGCCAAGGTCTTCTGCATGCTCCTCCTACCTCATCACTGTGATGTCATGAATGCAGTGGGTCCGTGTGATGTTCTCTGGGCTGCCCAGACCTCTTTGAACTATATTATGGTAGAAAATGGGAGACCAGCACAGCTCTGTGGCAAGAGTGTATACTGTTTTCCTTTGCTTGTGAATGCGGATGGTTTTCTCATCTTCTTTCTTCATTGGGATAGGACAGGATGCATTTGGTGGTCTGTGTGCACACATCATGTGCCTAAGGGCCTGGGAATCTGCTCTAACAAGACTCCACGGCTGGCACTGTGGATCTGAGCAGGCTCCTGCTTTGCTGAGCTGAGAGTCATCCACAGTCATTCTCCAGGGCCCGTTGGCTTTCTGCAGAAGCCAGTGGTGAATTCAGCAAAGCCACACCCACTTCATATCCTTGATCCTTAAAGTAAGCACAGATCTCTACCACTCTTTGATGGGATGGGGAGCGCAGTTTCAGGGGCTTCTATGTGACCTTCCCATTAACTCCACGGGCCACAGACCCAATATGGACTTGTCACAAACTGCCCAGTATGTCAATGCTATTTGACCTTAACAGACCCTGGAATTGCCCACTGAGTGCATCTGCAGATCCCAGGCTTTGCCTAGGACTTTACTTATTACCTAGTGTCCCCATGCCCCACTCGGGCCAGAGGACACTGGGACACTTTGGGTTGCTGGGCCTCTGTGCGTGTCTTTGTGTTCAGCAGACCTGGAAATGTGTGGGAATTACCCTTTGCCCAGGGAATGGCATTCAGGAAATGGCAGTGGGTCCCTTTGGTACAGACTGGGGTAATTGTGGCAGTGTACACCTGCCCTAGGGTTGCAGGTTCCTAACTCGTGGGGAATCAGACCATCTTTATAGTCCGTGAGTTCCAGCTCTGAAGCTGGCTCAAATCTGGAGCTGGGTAAGGGATCATGGCTATGAGTGGGGTGACTTCCCTCAGCCTTCTCCTCATTCATTCTTGTTTTCTTTTTAATATGTGTGTGTGCCATGTATGTTTGCATGCATGTGTGCATGTGTCAGGCAGGCAGTACTCTCCTTGCATGCCTGTCTGTTTCGCCCCTAGGAATACCATCTCCATTAACTGTCTCCACAGCCCTCTGCCAGTTGAGCTTCCTTGGCCGGCACTCTGGTCTCGTTGGTCATTATGATAATCGCTACCCCCTGACTTCTGGCAGTTACATCCCGTCACCCGACCACAATTACTTGGGGCTGGGTTTCACCGCCCAAGTCAGAAAGCGGCCACAAGGCTTATTATTAACAAGCCAAGCTTTGTGACAGCTTCTTCTAAGAGTGGAATTATTGGGTCATCTGGTAAGTGAATGTTCAACTACAAAAGTGTTTTCCAAAATGTGTGTACTGTTTTACACTCTTTTTTACAATCTGTGAGAGATCCAGTTACTGTACATCTTTGCCAATACTTGCTACTGTTGGTCTTTTTTAAATGAAAATTTCACCATTCTAGTAAGGTGTGTGGTGAATCTCATTTGGTTTCACTTTGCCTTCTTCCAATTATTAATCATGTTGAGCATCTTTTCTAGTGCTTGTTGAACATTCATATGTTTTCTTTTGTGAAGTGTCTGATTTGGTGTTAGGTACATTTTAAAAAACTAAGGGTTGTTTCATTATTAAGCTGTAGGAGCTCTTTATATACATTCTGGATACAGGCCCTTTGTCAGATGTATATATTATGAATATCTCCCCCTGGTCTCCCTCCCTTCCTTCCTTCTTTCCTTCCTTCCTTCCTTTTTTTTGGTTTTTGTTTTTGTTTTTGATGGAGTCTCGCTCTGTTGCCCAGGCTGTAGTGCAGTGGCGCGATCTCAGCTCACTGCAACCTCCACCTCCCAGATTCAAGCAATTCTCTTGCCTCAGCCTCCTGAGTAGCTGGGATTATAGGTGCCCACCACCATATCCAGCTAATTTTTGTATTTTTAGTAGAGATGGGGTTTCACCATGTTGGTCAGGCTGCTCTCAAACTCCTGACCTCATGATCTGCCTGCCTTGGCCTCCCAAAGTGCTGGGATTACAGGCGTGAGCCACCACGCCTGGCCAGTGCTTCATTTCTTTAATAGTGTCTTTCTAACAGCAGAGTTTTTAATTTTGATTTTAAAGAAGTTATAAATATTGATGAAGTCCAATTAATAGGGTCTTTTGGTGAATAGAAGTTCTTAATTTTAATAGATTCTATGTTATTGTCTTTTTCTGTATGATCCAGTTTTTTTTCCCCTGCCATTTAAGAAATCTTTGCTTGTTCCAAGGTTGAGAAGATATTCTACTATGTATTCTAGAAAAGATTTGTATTATTTCATCTTTACATCTTTATCATCAGTCTATCTGGAATTGGTTTTTGAGTATGTGATGAGGTAGGATACAAGTTTATTTTCTTTCATATGGATATACAATTGATCCAGCATCATTTATTGAAAAGACCATCCTTTCTCCACTCTGAGTGTTGTTTTTGTAGTAAATCAAGTGACCATCTTTCTAAGGGTCTGTTTCTTTCCAGCTTCCAAAACTTCATTGCTCTTCTTATCCTTGTGGGTTTATGTTTTTAAAAGAAATAGAAACAAAAACCCCTCTTTGTTACAACATTAGAAAGGTTTCAGAATGAAAGTTTTCAGAATGAAAGGTTTCAGAGTGAACGTTGAAGTGAGTGTAGGAAGTTGAAGTGAGTGTAGATTCTCTTAACGATATTTTCTGGGAGGTTCCTCCATTGCCTTCTCTACTCTATGAAGTTGATGGACTCTGGGGAGAGAGGTGAATAGCGCTAGAGGAACTGGTTATGTGGAAACTTCGCTGTCCAACTAGTCACTTAAATATCATCTCTGGTGTAGGCTTTGAAGGAAGGTAGCTTACCTGAGAGTGGAAAATCTTATTTCACATGCACCACTTTTGCTTTATTGAGGGCAACATGGAGTTTGGCGAGCTGGCAGTTACAGGAAAGTCACTTTGTTTACACCTGAAAAGAATTTGCCAAAGAAGGAATTTGTTGGGGATGTGGTGGGGAGTGTCTGCCATTAGTCATTTCTTCCACAGAATAGCTGTTTTTACTATACCCTCCCTTTGTCATCTTATATATTGCATTCATTTTGAAGTACAGCCACAATTTAGTGCTCCTTTTATTAGTCCTATCATTTGTAAGATTAGACATGTATTTTTCTGCCGTTTAGAAGGATTAAGATAATCCCCACCTCGTTGGGTTAGTGTGTGCTGGTGGGTTAGGCATTCCGTTTTTTCTTTCCTACTCCAAATTGCCAACTTTCTCTTCGGTTATTTGCGTGTTTCCAGGAGTGCCATTGCCAATCTCATGAGCTCTACAGAAGACCGTGTAACTGGAAATTTCAGCAAAATAAATAAATAAATACATAAATAAGTAAATGAAATTCTCATGTAGACGGAACTGTCTGTACGCTCCATTTTTGTAAAGTTGGAAATGTTAACATTGTATGAGTATATGATGAAGGATTTTTTTTTTTTCTTTAAGCCACAATTGCGTGTTCTTTTAGACCCAACATGGTATATAAAATGGGCACTGAATTTGGAATCAGAAAATCCTGGTTGAAATCTTAATCTTTTAACTTCGTATCATTCGATCATGGTTAACAATGGTAATAATAATATTCACAAAGCTAGATATTGTGTCATTGAGTTCGTTGCTGCATTTCTTGGTTGATTAGTTGATATGCAGATTGCAGGAGCATCATCATTATCAGTAAGTGATACATTTTCGATTGTAACATAAGGTCATTGTTATTTTGTAATGCCATACTGTTTTTCTTCTTGACTACTCATGGGATGTTTTTTTGTTCTAACACAATATATAATATTTTTATATTCTTCACTTGATATAAGTTGATTTAATGTTGAATCCTGTTTGCTATTTTACTACTATTCATTAAAGGCCATCTTTAAAAGGGAGAGGTGTTTAGCACATATTCAATTTAAAACTAAATGGAAAGCAAATTCGGAAAGGATTTATCTTCAAGAATTCAATGTTAAATCTAATTTTTAAAAAAACTTATATTGAGAAATTTTCTAGAGAGTCAGAGACCTAGAGCCTGGCGCCTTCCCTGAAAACAAGTGACCCCAGTCTTTCTAATGCAAGTTGAGTCTCTTTATCCACAAAGTAGCTTTTCTGGGTACTCTAGATTCCTGGAGCATCTTAAAAATAAAGAGTGTCAAGACTCAGGGAGACCGAACAGCCGCCAGCAGGCCCACGTAAGGATGGGACTCCCATTTCTAGGAGAAGGGGCTGTATTGATGACATGGTGAGGCTGGGCTGCTGCCTGTTGCGCGCCGGGGCTCCAGGCCTCAGCCTGCAATGCCTCTGAATGGCGTTACCTTCCGGTCCCAGACACTCATCACTTTAGGTAAACTGAGGCAGAATAACATGAGTGACAGGATTTCCAAATGGAATATTGCTCAGTGTGCTTAATAGTCATTTAAGGTGATCTCATACAGCTATGAGGAGAACACCCATTTAATGCCAACCTTAGACACCAGCTGCATGTGTGGTGATTATATCTTTAGTCCCCCATTTCACTCCCTTTTTTGAAGAACTATTGAAGAAGAACGGAAGGAAATCGATTTTGAGAGAATTAAATTTTCTTTTGAAACAGCATGATGGTGTTTAAAACAAAGAGAAAGTGAGCGAACAGGATGCCGACGACGGACTGTGCCGGGTTCTGCCTGCCGACTCAGGCTGTGCTTCTCCCTGCTCTGTCTTTGCTGCCTGCAGTCGTAAATATTTTAAAGAGCAGATGCGCCCGCTTATGGATTTGTGTAAATGTGGGTGTGCTGTCTGCAGAATGCGGGGCACACCGTGCTCTGTTGACATTATCCATTATGCTCTGTTGCTCAGCTTCAGACAGCAAAGTCCTGACATGTGCAGCCGTGTGGAGGATGCCGAAGGAATTGGAATCAGGCAGCCACGAGTCCCCCGATGATTCATCCAGCACGGCGCAGACCCTGGAGCTGCTCTGTCACCTTGACAACACAGCCCACAGCAACATGGCCTGGTAGGATTTTGCATATTTCATGCGCCCAGAATGAGCCTGCAGGTTGGCCAGGTGCAGGAGCTTGTGCAGATTCCTTTGCAGGAGCCACCGTCCACGCTTCAAAAACGCTCCTTTCTTTTAAAAAGCTGCTAGAATTTGATTTTTAATTTTAGTCCCCGTGTTTTCCAGATTAGCCACATTGACAGAAATGTAGCAAGCGCGCCTGCATCCCCTCTTTCTCCTCTTCATCTCAGAGGAGTGTTGCCCACGGGGACCTGCCAGAGGGTAAAGGGTCAGGCGCCGCACTGCCCTCGGGTGCTGTGTGGCTTTTCAGCTTGGTCAGTGTGCGTCGAATCATACTCGCAGGTAAATTATTTACCACTTCAGGTTGCAGCCTATAATCCCTTCCTCCTGTGGACAAAGCATGAATGCACAGTGTGCATATGGGGCTGCGTGCCCGAGCCCGCCCCTGTACGGCATGTGGCGTGTCATTCACGTGGCTCTGGCCAGTGGCTGCTTCATGAGGTTGGAGGCCTGGCTGTGTCCACCCACTGGTCGTTCCCAGGGACCTCTCCACGGCAGTCAGAGCTGCTCTCTGAAGGCCCTGAGGCCTTGGTAAAAATTAAGAAGCTGCATTTTCTAAAGGAGATTGCGGGGGCATAATGTTGTTATGAGTGTTGACAATAATGATAGTGATCGTCTCACTTAATGCAGTAACACGTGCACATGCGTGTGTGTCTGCAAGAGACTCATCGTTTGTACAGTGACTTCTGTCTAGTCAGTTCTACCAATTAAATCAATTTAATACAACAAATACTTATTAAACACCTGCTACACAAACCCTGCCAGGCTCCACGGACACCAAGGTGACAAGTTAGAGGGCCCGGCCTCCAAGAGTCATGATCTCCATGGGGAGACCCAGAATGTACACAGCTAACTGTGGGTGGGACCGGCCATGATGCACCTGAAATCATTACGGACTGTACGCTGTGGCCCCAGAGGGAGCAGGCATTAATTGTTATTAGAGGAACTGAAGAGGGATATGCTTATGAGATGATGTTTGGAATGGGGACCGAGGACCAGCTCAGGTTTCCTTCGTCAGGTATGGAGGAGAGCAGTGCTGTAGGTCAGGCTGTCTGTGGCTCCGGATGCTCTCTGTGTATCAGTTTGTGGTGGAATAATAATTATTATTATTATTTATTTTTTTTTGAGATGGAGTCTCGCTCTGTCTCCCAGGCTGGAGTGCAGTGGCATGATCTCGGCTCACTGCAAGCTCCGCCTCCTGGGTTCACGCCATTCTCCTGCCTCAGCCTCCGGAGTAGCTGGGACTACAGGCGCCCACCACCATGCCCGGATAATTTTTTTGTATTTTTAGTAGAGACGGGGTTTCACCATGTTAGCCAGGATGATCTTGATCTTCTGACCTCGTGATCCGCCCGCCTCCGCCTCCCAAAGTCCTGGGATTACAGGCGTGAGCCACTGCGCCCGGCTGGTGGAATTATTTGTATACTTGCTGTGCTTCTACCAGTGGATATTTCTTCTTGCGGAGATGCTCTGAGTATTAAAATCACAGCCAGTCTTGCACAGTAAGGGGAGGCAGATGGAGAGTCCCAAAGTCCCCAGGAGTGATTGCCTCTGTGCTGTCACTGCCTGCCCGAATGCAGGATCTCTGGGCAAACCACACCGCGCTGTTACAAGGTCCACATTTCAAATCATGGCCACATCCCCAGCAAATAGACATTTGTGCACATCTGTGCGGTACACACGTGAGCACATGTGTGTATGTGTTAGTGTGTGTACACGTTGCAGGAGACACTGGCACCAGGGAGCAGACGAGTGAGACTCTGTGCAGGTCAGTGGTCATGTTAGGGAGGTTAGCATGTGTAGAGGATGACAGTCCTGCTGGGATGTGCAGAGACAGCTGAGCTCAGAAAAGGGACGTTGGCCTTGGCCCTCCCTGGGGACAAGGAGCTGTCAGACTGCTTCTCAACTTCCCACCTTGTGCAGACACTATCACATACACTGTATGCGAAGACAGGCCACACGGGTGTCTGTCGTGGGGAACCAATTATTAGATTGTAATGTTACATTGCATTGTATGTACGTACACTTATGAACATAGTTGTTGAAGGCTGGGTGCAGTGGCTCACACCTGTAATCCCAGCACTTTGGGAGGCCGAGGTGGGTGGATCACCTCAGGTCAGGAGTTCAAGACCAGCCTGGCCAACATGGCGAAACCCCATCTCTGCTAAACATACAAAAATTAGCCGGATGTGGTGGCATGTGCCTGTAGTCCCAGCTACTTGGGTGGCTGAGGCAGGAGAATCACTTGAATCTGGGAGGCGGAGGTTGCAGTGAGCTGAGATCATGCTACTGCACTCCAGCCTGGGTGAGAGAGTGAGACTCCGTCTCAAAACAAAAAATAACAAAAAAAACAAAAGAAATTGTTGATATTAAACAGGCAAATTCAACTATCTTGAACTATCTACCTTGGAATGCCATTTACTCTGATTTTGCCTCTATTGTTTAAAGCATTTCTTGAATTCTATTTTGTTATCCAATATATTATTGCATATTCTTTTTTTTCTTAAGCTTTTTATTTTGAGGTTGTAAATTCACATGGAGTTGTAGGAATAACAGAGAGATCCCATGTATCCTTCAGCCAGTTTTCCCCAAGAGTAACATTGCATAACTATTGTACAGTATCACAAACAGGAAACTGGCATTGATACAGCCCACTGCACTTACACAGATTCCACCTGTTTATATGCATTTGTGTGTGAACACTGGCTTCTATGCCATTTATTGTGTGTGTGGGTTTGTGTAGCCACCACCAGAGTCCAGGCACAGAACAAGTCCAACCCTAGGTCCTTTGTGCTACCTTATATTTATAGCCACAGCCACCTTCCTTCCCCCTCTGAGGCCTTAGCCCCTGGCCACCCCGAATCTGTGCTCTATCTCTGTATTGTTATTTGGAGAAGGTTCTATAAATGGAATCACACAGTGTAACCTTTGATAACTGGTGTTCTTCACTTAGCTTGATTCCCTGGAGGTTGAGTTGCTGCTTCATTTTCAAGTTTGGGTTCCAGCCGCCACGTGTGCCGGTCAGTGGCCGGTTCCTCTTTGCTGCTGTGGGATATTCCGTGGCATGACGCACCACGGTTTGTTAAGCACTGACCTATTGAAGCGCATCTGGGTTTTTCCTTGTTTTTGGCGATTATGACTACAGTTGTGGTAACTATTAACAAACAGGTTTTTGCATGAACGGGAGGTTTTATTTCTCTCGGCTCAGTTAGTTTTGTACGGAGCTGCTGCATGTGTGAGCCATGGCAGAGCATGAGGGCCCTCCTTTCTGCATCCTCCCCAGCATTTGGTGTCGTCCGGCGTGTTCTTTTAAGTGTCTTCCATGGCGTGAAAGTGTTGCGATTAGACAGGGAATTTGATTTTAGGGAACGTCGGCCTGGTGAATACAGCACAGGTGAAGGCCGCCCTTTGGGGTCAGACTCCAGGTGCTTGGTGGTAGTTTTGTTTGCCTCCTTTTGGCACATAATTGGCAGCAAGAACAGCTCCAGGAAATGTTTACTGCACAAAGCTTCTGGCCAGCAGGGAGTGCCCGAGAATGCCACACGGTTCCCCACACTCATGTTGCTACCGCTCCAACCACTGTCACGGCCGCCATGGGTGTGCCCTACGAACTAGAGGCATGCCCCACACCCCAGGGAATGGTGTTCGGGGCTCCTGTCCTCCTGGCCATTTCAGCTTTTGCCTGTCTGGAGCAACCCGATGTCCTAATTTCGGTCACCTCTCCTGTATCTGTTTTCAGCCCTCCAACAAGCAGAGGCTGAGCAGAGCACCCCTCCAGTTGCCCTTAGCTCCTGCTCGTGGGAACAGTGAAGGCTAAGGAAGGAACTTACAGAGTCTTGTGACCCGGCGTACCGCCCTGAACACTAATCAGACGTGCTCCAGAGCCCGGCGGCCTATGGAAGCAGACAGAGACTGGCCGGGAGGTACTAAGCCCGGTTTCTCGTCCTCACCCGCTCCTCGCGGGCAGTAGGGTCACGAGGAAGTCACTCATCTCTCTAGCTCAAACCTTCATCCCTGAAGCGGAGATGACGTTGCTCAGCTGATGGTTACGTGTCAGGGCCTCTACATGGTGGCCACCAAGAGTCCAGCTCTGTAAAATATTTGAAGAGATTTATTCTGAGCCGAATATGAGTGTGGCCCGTGACCCAGCCCTCAGGGGGTCCTGAGAACATGTGCCCAAGGTGGGTGGGGTGAAGTGTGGCTTTCTACATTCTAGGGAGGCACGAGACATTAATCAAATACATTTAAGAAATACATCGGTTTGGTCCAGAAAGAGGGGACAACTCAAAGCGGGAGGCTTCCAGACTGTAGGTAAATGTAAACATTTTCTGGTTAACAATTGGTTGAATTTGTCTAAAGACCTGAGATCAACTGAAAGGAATGTCTGGGTTAAGATAAAGGACTGTGGAGACCCAAGTTCTTATTTGCAGAGGAAACCTTCAGGTAGCAGCTTCAGAGAGAACAGGCCGTAAAATGTTTCCTGTCAGACTTAAAGCCTGTGTCGATGTTGATGCCGGAGAGGCAGAATGAGGCACGTCTGATACCCACTTCCCATCCTGTCCTGAAACAGTCTTTCGGGTTAAATTTTAAAAGAGCCCTGACTGGGGAGGAAGTCCATGCAGATGCATGGGTTCTTAGAATGTTTTATTTTTGTTGTGTCCCTTACCATATTTGCTAAGGAAGATCCTAAAAACAAGGCACTGTCAGGATTCCTTTAAGGCCTCCCCGAGGTCCCCGCCAGCCCTGGTGCTCTGCAGCTCTGCCCGGCAGGAACGGAGGCCCTGAGCTGGGCTGAGAGGAGCTGCCCTGCCACCAGCACCACTTAGACGCTCCTGTCTCAGCCTCGCCTGTTTACCTCCCTCTCAAGTCACCACGCTCCACCCCTACCCCGTGATTTCTTGCCATTTTGCCCATTTTGTGTGTGTGTGTGTGTGACAGAGTCTCCCTCTGTCACCCAGGCTGGAGGGCAGTGGCGTGATTTCAGCTCACTGCAACCTCTGTCTCCCGGGTTCAGGCAATTCTCCTGCCTCGGCCTCCTGAGTAGCTGGGATTACAGGTGCCAGCCACCACGCCTGGCTAATTTTTGTATTTTTAGTAGAGACGGGGTTTTGCATATTGGCCAGGCTGGTCTCGAACTCCTGACCTCAAGTGATCTGCCCACCTCGGCCTCCCAAAGTGCTGGGATTACAGGTGTGAGCCACCGTGCCCGGCCCATTTTATCCAATTTTATCTTTCTTCATAGGAGTTATCACTGCTCAGTATTCCCGTCTCTGTTCTCACTCACGTGTGGTTTTCTCTGTGGATGCTGAGCCTCTGCAGAAGCTGCTGACTTTGTCAGGTCCAAGGCTGTGTCCTCAGCACCAAGGACAGCACAGGGCAGACACTCCGCGTATTTGAGTGAGAAAGTGAATGCTTTGCAACAACCATATCGTATCGAACCGTTCTATGAACCAGGCCCCTTTGCCAGGGCTTTGTGTGCATTACCTCATCCATTTCCCAGAGCGATCCTGTAAAGTGGGGACTGCCCTTACCCTGTGGCCCCGAGAGGTTAAGGTAAAGGGTTACTCACTCCTCAGAGGGAGTATTCAGGATTCATAGCCAGGTCTCGCCCCAGAACTCCAGAAACACTGGGGTCACCTCCCTGCCGAAGGAACAGAAGGAGCCATTTGTGTTCATCACAGTGTGATTACGAAATTGTTTCTGTTCCTAGGAATGTAAATGGATCTTCATGACAGTAAGCTCTGAAGATGTTTCAGTTTTTCTAGCTGGTCCTTTTGGTTGATAAACATCAATAAATTGTGCTGTATGTGGGAATTACGCATTTTGAAACTTACAAAATGCCTTTCTTTTCTAACCTGCTTTCCCCTCTCTACCTCTGGTTTGCTGCTGCTTCAGCTGTAGTGACTTGGGAGAGATGGTGGATTCAAGGTAGTAGACCTAGGGTGGAGGCTCTCGTTTCAGATTTGCAGGTAGTTATTTGTAGTGTTCTAACTTTGGGCAAGTCATTTCTGTTGAGGCCTTGTTCCCTTGTGTGTGGAGTGGGGGTGGTTGTGGGGCCTCTGATTCCTTCCAGTTCTACATTTGTTAGATATAGAGGACCTTTATTTATTTGTTTATTAGATGTAGAGTCTACATTTATTGACTCTTGCTCAGTGCCACATAATTTTGTTTTTAATGAATCAAAATAAGTTACAGACCCTCTTCCCACCCTCCCTTTAGCCTCACAGTGGCTGATGCCCCTGCTACTCCAGCCAAGGCAGCCGGCCTCAGGAGTAGGAGCTTACAGAGGGCACGGCCACAGTCTTCTGGCTGAAAAGGACTTTGGAAATCATTCAGATGAGTTCCCTCTGTGGGTGAAGTCAGTTCCGCAGACCGCGGGCCGCCTGGGTGGGATGAAGTCAGTTCCGCAGACCGCTGGCCGCCTGGGTGTGAATGAAGTCAGTTCAGCAGACCGCTGGCCGCCTGGGTGTGAATGAAGTCAGTTCAGCAGACCGCGGGCCGCCTGGGTGGGGTGAAGTCAGTTCCGCAGACCGCTGGCCGCCTGGGTGTGAATGAAGTCAGTTCAGCAGACCGCTGGCCGCCAGGGTGGAACTGGACCGAGCACTCCCTTGGGGGTGCTTTTATCAAATTACACCCATCTAGTGTAATGTTTTAACTATTTTTCAGTATATCTCTCACTGTTATATTTTAGGTTAGCTGCCAGTGTTAGTCTGTTTACATTGCTATAAAGGAATACTGAGACTGGGTAATTTATTTAAAAAAAAAAAAAAAGAGGTTTATTTGGCTCAGGGTTCTGTAGACTATATAAGCATGGTACCAGCATATGCTCTTGGTGAGGCTTTAGGAAACTTACAACCATCATGGAAGGTGAAGGGAGAGCCAGGACATCACATGTTAGGAGAGAGAAGCAGTTGCCCGACTCTTTTAAACAAGCAAATCTTGTGGGAACTAACTGAGCAAGAAGACCTACTCATCTCCAAAGGACGGGTGCTAAGCGTTTCATGAGGAATCCACCCCTGTGATCCAATACCTCCCACTAGGCCATGCCTCCAACATTGGGATCACATTTCCACGTGAGATTTGGAGGGAACTAACATTCAAACCATATCATTCTGCCTCTGCCCCCAAAGATCTCATGTCCTTCTCACATTGCACAATTCAATCATCCCTTTCCAATAGTCCCCCAAGGTCTTAACTTGTTCCAGCCCCAACTCAAAAATCCAAAGTCTCATTTGAGACTCAAGGTATGGGCTGTAAAATGAAAACCAAGTTATTTATTTTCAAGATACAATGGGGGTGCAAGCATTAGGTAAACATTTTCATTCCAAAAGGAAGAAATCAGCCAAAACAAAGGGGCAGCGGACCCCATGCAAGTCTGAAACCTGGCAAGAAAGGCATTAAATGTTAAAGCTCCAACACTGACTCCACGTCCCACGTCCAGAGCACACTGGTATGAGGAGTGGGCTCCCAAAACCTTGGCCAGCTGTCCCCATGGCTGCTCGCATGGGTTGGAGTTGAGTACTTTTTGACTTTTCCAGGCTCAGGATTTAAGCTGCCTCTGGCTGTACCATTCTTGGGTCTGGAGGGCAGCAGGTTCCTTCCCACAGCTCCACTAGACAGTGTCCTAATGGGGACTCTGTGGGGGCATCAACCTCACATTTTTCCTAAGCATCACCCTAGTACAGTCTCTCTGCAGTGGCTCCACCCCGTGGCAGGCTTCTGCCTGGGCACCCGGGCTTTCCCATGCATCCCACGAAATCTGGGGGAAGCTGCGAAGCTTCCTTCACTCCTGCATCCTATGCACCCACAGACTTAGCACCCTGTGGAAGTTGCCAGGGCGTATAGCTTGCACCCTTCAGAGCTGTACCTGTGACTCCTTTGAGCTATGACTGGAGCTAGATGCAGGGAGCAGTGTCCTGAGGCTCTACAAGGAAGCGGGGCCCTGGGCCTGGCCTTGGAACCCATTCTTTCCTCCTGGACCTTTGGACCTTGGTTGGGAAGGGCTTTCCCCCTCCCAAGATGCCTGAGATGCCTTCAAGGCCTTTTCCCCATTGTCTTGACTATTAGCCCTTGGTTCCCTTTTAGTCATGCAAATCCTCTTGTAAGAGGTTGCTCCACAGCCCTCTTGGATTCTTCCCCTGAAAATGCTCTTTGCTTCTTTTCTGCTACATGGCCAGGTTGTGACTTTTCCAAACATTTATGCTTTGATTCCCTTCTAAACATAAATACCAACTTTAAGTCATTTATCTGCTCCTGTATCTGATGGTAGGCTGTTAGAAACAGCCAGGCTAGCTCTTGAACACTTTGCTCCTGAGAAATGTCTTCTGCCAGATACTCGAGGTCATTTCTTTTAAGTTCAAACTTCCACAAATTCCCAGGGAGTGGATACAACGCAGCCAAGCTCTTTGCTAAGGCGTAGCAAGGATGACCTTTGCACCAGTTTCAAATAGCTTTTCCTCCTTTCCGTCTGAGGCCCCGTCAGGCCTTCCCTGTCCATATTTCTGTAAGCATGTTGGCTACAATCACTTAATAAGTCTCTAAGAAATTCCAAACTTTTCCTCATCTTCCTTTCTTTTTCTGAGCCCTCCAAATTCCTTCAACCTCTGCTCGTTACCCAGTCTCAAAGCTGCTTCCACATTTGCAAGCATCTTCGTAGCAATGCTCCCCTCCTCAGTACCTATTTAATGTGTTAGTCCATTTTTGTATTGCTATAAAGAAATACATGAGACTGGGTAATTTATAAAAAAAAGAGGTTTATTTGGCTCACAGTTCCACAGGCTGTACAGGAAGCATGGCAGCAGCATCTGCTCCTGGTGATTCTTTAGGAAACTTACAATCATGGTGGAAGGTAAAGGGGTTCTGACACATCAAATGGCGAGAATAGGAGCAAGAGAGAGAATGGGGACGTCCCAGACTCTTTATTTTTAATTTGATTTATTTTTTAATTTTTTAAAGACAGTCTCCGTTTGTTGCCCAGGCTGGAGTGCAATGGTGCCATCTTGGCTCACTGCAACCTCTGCCTCTGCCTCCCAGTAGAAGCGATTCTCCTGCCTCAGCCCCCCAAGTAGCTGGGATTACAGGTGCCTGCCACTACGCCCGGCTGGTTTTTGTATTTTTGGTAGAGACGAGGTTTCACCATGTTGGTCAGGCTGGTCTTGAACTCCTGACCTCAGGTGATCCATCCACCTCGGCCTTCCAAAGTTCTAGCATTACAGGTGTGAGACACCATGCCCAGCCCCCAGACTCTTTTAAACATCCAGATCGTGTATGAACTAACTGAGCGAGAACTCACTCACCACCAAGGGGATGCTGCTAGGCTATTCAGGAGGGATCCATCCCCATGACCCAATACCTCCCACCAGGCCCCACCTCCAACATTAGGGATCACGTTGCAATATGACATGTGGAGGGGACAAACATCTCAACTATGTCACTGCCTTAAGTTCTTTCTGGACAAGATGGGCTATAGATTAATAAGAAGAATTAATAAAATTCTACACTTTGTTACAGTAATTGAGGCTAAATGAGATGAATACAAATATCACCCTTATAATTGATAATACATTTTTACTTTCCAAGGGTAGGTAAGAAAGGTTTCTTTAGGACGCCTTTTAAAAATATTGTATATGGTTATTCTTCTATAAAGGATTAGGTTTCTCCCTGAGTCAGTGATTAAACTGATAGCTAAATGCATCTTATCGATATATAGAGCATACATATTGATAGTGAATAATGAGCAATTGACTGTGGACCCACCACATCCTCTAATGCTTCCCGGCGCTTTACACCTACTACCAGTGCCTTTCAGAGCCCTGATAAAGGGGAGGTTTCCTGGAACTCTGCAGGTAAGAGCAGGAAGGAGGTAATTATATCTTCTGCAAGTACTGTTCTCTTGTGTCGGCTTGCTGTGAAGTTGGGATGTGGTGTCTCCACAATGCATCATCATCACCATTGGTTCGATGGCTGATTAGCCACAACAGGGTAATTTTATGGTTTTCCATCTCCCTTTGATGATAAAGAGTCTCCCCAGCTGTTCAAGAGTTATACACCTTCACTGTAGATTAATGCTCCCTGCCGGCTAGTGGAAGCAACATCAAAATAATGGAAACCTCAGCGTATTCTTGTTGTGCTCCGTTTCCCAAGTAGTATATCAAGAGTCGTTCTAGAAATCGCCTTGTTTCTTGGATGATGAAAATCTCCTTTAAAGGCGAAGTTACTAGAATCCATAATAAGAAGCTTTTGAGGGATGGGAGTGAAGTGGAACGACAGCTGTAGCTCCCTCCCTCTCTCCCTCCCTCCCTCCCTCCCTCCCTCTCTCCCTCCCTCCCTCTCTTCCTCTCTCCCTCCCTCCCTCCCTCCCTCCCTGTCTTCCTCTCTCCCTCCCTCCCTCCCTCCCTCTCTTCCTCTCTCCATCCCATATGGCCACCACCCCAGCAGGGTGGAGGCCACAGGGAGGAGTCCTGTGGGCTGGAGCTGAGCAAGGCTGCACTCCACGCACTGTGTGTTTCTCTGACATGCCCAAGTGCCCATCACCTGCATGGTGGCCAGCTGATCTCTGTCTGCCACCTGAGCCAGTTTCTGGGGGAAGACAACCCCCTCAGTGTAGATGGAGGTAAATATCACAGTGAAATGCCAGACAGGCTGAGAGCGTTAAGCATTACCTGGGAAAGCGGGGTGTACGTGTTAAGATTATTATCAGAAGAAAAGAAAAGGGCACAGAAGGTGGTATTGAGGCGGGAGGAAGGAAAGCAGTGTGTGTGGCTCCCCCAGGCACCGGAGGCATTTTGTTCAAAAAGCAGGATTTGGCTTCAGCTCTCTTCATTTTTCCTCATTTTAGTTTAGTAAGACAGAGCAGTGGGAATTGGCTCAGGTTAAATGTTACAAAGAGGAGTGAACCAATAGCTATCCTTCACATTTTGTAAATGTTGTGTTTGAGGATAAGTAGTAAGAAAATGTGCTTGAAAGTCTCAGAGACCCTGTGATATGATTCTGCTGCTAATGAGAGTAGGGAATTGTCCATGGTTATGGCCATATTGCCACTGAAGGTTTATTCGGTTATTTTTTTGAGACAGGGTCTCGCTCTGTCACCCAGGCTGGAGTGCAGTGGTCTGATCACAGCTCACTACAGCCTCAGCCTTCCAGACTCACGTGATCCTCCCACCTCAACCTCCCACAAAGCTGGGACCACAGGCGTGCACCACCATGCCTGGCTAATTTTTAAGTTGTATATAGAAATGAGGTCTCCCTACATTGCTTAGGCTAGTCTCAAACTGCTGGGCTCAAGCAATCTTCCCACCTTGGCCTTGCAAACATTGGGATTACGGGTGTGAGCGACTGAGCCTGGCCCAGGTTCTTGTGAGAAAGATGTACATTAGTGCTGGTTGGTTTTAGCGAGCCTGGATGCACTTAGGTGTAAAGTGCCTCACGCTGGCATGCTTTCCTGGTTACTGGCTCGTGAGCAGAGTTGTCCATTCGCTTTCCAAAGGAGCTCAGGATGATGCCTAACATCCCTTAGTTTGTGTAGGAAAAGAATGACTTATGATATTGTAGGAGAATAGAAAAATATTTTCTTTCAAGTTTGCTTAAAGTCTCCATTTAAAATGGGGAATGCGGCTGGGTGCAGTGGCTCACGCTGTAATCCCAACACTTTGGGAGGCCAAGGCAGGCAGATCACCTGAGGTCAGGAGTTTGAAACCACCCTGGCCAACATGGTGAAACCTTGTCTCTACTAAAAATACAAAAGTTAGCTGGGCACGGTGGTGGGCACCTGTAATCCCAGCTACTCAGGAGGCTGAGGCAGGAGAATCGCTTGAACTTGGGAGGTGGAGGTTGCAGTGAGCCCAGATCACTCCACTGCACTCCAGACTAGAGCAAGACCCCATCTCAAAAATAAATAAAATAAAATAGGGAATGGTTATCAGAGTCTCCCTTGCCCCATATAAATGTTATTGAAGTTAATTATTAGAAAGGAGATGATGAGAAAATACTTTAGTAAAATGCAATGTGCAGGTGCAGCTTATTCTAGGAAGAGTCAAAATACAAAAATCTAAATATGCAGTGCAGAAAATATAGATAATTACTTATATTACAAGAGAAATTCCTATCTCCCCTAGGATTTTAGTTCAATTTCAATTAAATAATGTGGTTCAAAAGTATGTTTTTGTTGATCCTTTTATGAAGCATATGGGTGTTTTAGGTAAAGAGAGGCAGGTCAGTGTGTCCAGGGGAATGGCTTAGGAGAGGCCTTAGTCCATCTGGGCTGCTTTAGCACAATCCCATCAAACCGGGTAGCTTCCAAACAGCAGAAATGGATTTTTGTGCGTTCTGGAGATTGGGAAGTCCAAGATCAAGGCGCTGGCTGAGCCGGGGTCTGGTGAGGCCCCTCTTCGCGGTTCACAGATGGCGCCTTTTTGCCGTGTCCTCACTTGGTGGAAGGGAAGAAGGAGCTCCCTCAGGCCTCTTTGATAAAGGACACTGATTTTGTTTGCCAAGGCTTTGCCCTCATGACCTGATGACCTTCTGAGGCTCTGACTCCTAATACTTCCACGCTGGGGATTAGAATTTACACATGTGAGTTCTTGAAGGGGGCGGCTTCCAACAAGAACACAGCAGAATACGTTTTTTGAAGTTCTATTTGTGATATTTAAACTTGAAGTTTAAATAATTTTAAAATGTTATGCCTGAAGGTATACTAACCCCGCATGTAGGGAATTTTAACTAGAGTTGACTTTTCTTCTGTTGCTTAATAAACAGGGGTCAAGGCAAGGAGAAGGAGAAGAAGTAGAAGAAAAAGGAGACCAAACTGCTGTTCGGTTTTAGGCAGCACATTTTACCTAGAAATATGTTACGGTTCAAAGGCTATGTTTGGACTTGCTGAGAAGACCCAGGGCGAAGACTGATTTGTTAACGTTTCCCTTGAAGCCCTTTGCTGATGCAGCCATGCTGTCCCACCCGTATCATAGGGAGAGCTCTGCAGTGAGGGAGCCTCTGTGGGCCTGGGTTGTCACAGCCTTAGGGAGGAGACACCGTGTGAACCCGAGAGAGGACCCAGGTGAGCCTTGGGGCTGGTGGGAGTTCTGTCCATCAAAAGGACATTCTGAGCCCTGGCTGTGCTCCTCCAGCCCTCTCTGGGATAGAGGATAAGGACCGTGAGGCCTCTAGCATGGAGCCATGTCCTGGATGTCACAGCAGAGCCATGCCCTGTACGTCACAGCCCATGTCTGCCCCAAGGACAGGCTTGCCCGGGCTGTGGCCCATTTTCCACCAGAGGGTAGAGTTTTGAGGAGTGGAGGGCTAGGTGATGAGGGCCATTGTTTTTCTGCCTACACACTTGATAAATGGTCCTGTTTCTGCTTGTGAATTCTTTTAAAAATTTTTTGATTTTTACTTTAATTTCTTTCCTTTTTTTTTTTTTTTGAGATGGAATCTCACTCTTGTCACCCAGGCTGGAGTGCAATGGCGTGATCTCGGCTCACTGCAACCTCCGCCTCCTGGGTTCAAGCAATTCTCCTGCCTTAGCCTCCCACGTAGCTGGGATTACAGGCATGGGCCACCACAGTCAGCTAATTTTTGTATTTTTAGTAGAGACGGGGTTTCGCCATGTTGGCCGGGCTAGTCTCGAACTCCTGACCTCAGGTGATCCACCCGCCTTGGCCTCCCAAAGTGCTGGGATTACAGGCGTGAGCCACTGTGCCCAGCCTTGGTTGTGAATTCTTAGTGTTAGAGTGCTTGTTTCTGTTGAGCCATGCTCAAGTTCTATGAAGCATTTACCTGGGCTGTTAATTATTGATGTCAGTCTCCACAAAAAAGAAGAAAAATTGGAGAAAAAAGCCATTCCCCTCACGCGCAGCCTGAATCTTCCCTTTGTTTTCTGTCAGACTTTAAATGGGGTTATTTGGTTGATGGAGCTATAAACACAGACTTTCAATGACTGAGTCACCCCGTGTCAAACTTCCATGCCTACCTGTCAGAAAAGGTTACCAGGAAGCACAGAAACATGATTCTGCTCCTGGAAGTATTCCATAGGTCCCAACATAAAGAACTTGTACATCTGCAGATTTGATCAAAGCGAGCTTGGGGACTGAACGGTGTGATTCTCGGAGTTTCCTTTTTAATAATTCTTACACCTGTGGAAAGCTGTCACATGCTTTGTTGCGGCTTTTCAAACAGAAAGAAATTAACCACATTGCCAAACCGTATGTTGTAAGCGATTTGTAAGCTTGGGAAATAATTCGTTACATTATTTTTAAAAAGGGTTTTTCAAAGTTTGACTGGTAAGCAATGACATCATCATCATCATTGGATAGATACATATCTTTCTTAAAGTTTTTCCTTTTTCAGTACGATAATAAACTTGAGTTTTAGAAAGCATTAGGAATCTTCGTCTGAGCACAAGCTTCCACGCCATCTGAAATCTGCCTGGTGTCTTCCAGCCATCGGTGGCTGCTGCCTGGTGCCTGGTGTGGAGTCAGGGGCTTCTGTTCTGTTAGGAGCTGTGCCTGTTGCCATTTGTCCCGGCACCTCCCCTCCTCATCCTACGCGGTGGCGGGGCTAGGAGGCATCTGCACACCATCGAATGTAGTTGGTTTTATGTTGAGATTGTTCTGAGAATTTCTTGGTGTCCCTTGAGTTATCCCCACCCCACATGCCAGACTCCGGAATGGGGAATCACTCATTTTGGAATCACTTATTTGAAGAAGAAAAGTATACATTTTGTTTGATCAGCATGAAACCTGCCGAATTAGGACCATATCCCACGATGATGACCCTTGTTAACGCCTCAAAGAAGTTCAGCTCGTTGTTTGCTTGTTTCAATTGATCTGGGCTTATTGACAGAGACAGCCCTTTCCAGCACCTTCCTCTCAGTGGCGGTGAAGGGACGCCGCATACTGACATCAGGTGCGCACCACTTCGTTCCCGACTTGCTCATATCGTTTTATGTCCTCTCCAATTCAGTGGGAGAGAGTGATGAAGCAGAAAAGCGGGTGATTTTTACGAACAAAGAAATAAACGTCTTAGTTTGGAGTAGCAAGTACGGCAGAAATTCTAGGTTATTTGCTCATGTTTATGGCACTCGTTTCATGGTGATGGTCCATGATAAAATAGAAATTCTCTTTTTATTGCACTTTGCATACTCCAGTTATTCCAAGGTATACTGCAAACAGTAATGATTATAGGGATTGCTACGTATAAAATAACAGCAGTTATTTCCAGATGTATCACCCATGGATAAATTGTGAAAGATACGACAGAGGAGCTCTCCCTACCATCATTCTGCCTGGCAGTTGGGGCCCCCATGGATTACCTCATGGCGTCTGCATCTCAGCTCTGCTGAGCCTCCTTCAGAACGCTTTGCTTTAGGAGGGACCTGCTGGCTGTTCTTGAGGAAGAGTCTGCTGGCTTTGCTTTAGGAAGGGTCTGCTGGCTTTGCTCTAGGAGGGATCTGCTGGCTTTTCCTTAGGAAGGGTCTGCTGGCTTTTCTTTCTTTACGAAGCGTCTGCTGGCTTTTCCTGAGGAAGGGTCTGCTGGCTTTGCTTTAGGAGGGATCTGCTGGCTTTGCTTTAGGAAGGGTCTGCCGGCTTTGCCCGGTGTTCTAGTTTCATGTCACCCTGGAAAAGAACAAAGAGACCTGTTTATGTGTTTGAAGCTTTGTATGTGAATACATGTTATAGGACCGAAGACCCATATGTGTAAGGAAGGAGGTGGAAAGAAAATAAGAGTTAGGAGAAGAGAAGTCTAGGGTGGGGTTACTGAGCAGCCAGGAAGGGATGCCCTGAGGGTCTGCGCCGTGCTGAGCGCAGGGCCACGTGTGGAAAGCAAACAGGCACCCAGGATGTCCCATGCAGAGCAGACGTCCCATGCAGAGCAGATGCACGATGCCCACCTCATGGCCAAATCAGAAGACAAAACTGCCGGCACAGTGAGCCTCCTTCCTGTGTCTAAGCATCTGTGCATCAACCACAGAGATGGTCATTTTTCTAAGAAAGTGAGCCCGGGTTGTCTGTACTTGAAGATTCCCCAGCCATATTTCCTGTGTGAAGGCAGCTTTTATCTGCTCTCCCTTCTGTGTGTACCTGTGGGGTTTTGTTTGCTTTTCTTACATGTTTTAATTTGTGAACTGGCCCATACCCCCCTGTAATATTGAGAAAGGGAGGACACAGCCCGATGGGGCCTGTCCCCAGAGGTCCCAGACCCTCGGTGCCTCCTCCTTCCTGTCGATCCGCTCTCAGACTCTCCCAGTGGCCGGGTGGGGTTGGCTGTGCTGGCGGCCGAGCGGAGCCAGGTTGCGTCCCGTCCTTGGACGTGGCGCTTCACCTGTTGACTGTGGGTTTCTGCGTCTTGTCTTTTTCCTTCAACACACCCTCCCCTTCGAGGCTGTCCTAGAGACTTCATGCCAAGCTTAGACAGTCCTGGAAGGAAACCTCTGGGAGTTTCTCCATCCTGGGCTGGCTGGCTCCCTTCTCCTTAATGCAATCTTTTCCAAGGCTAGGTAGCCGACGGTGAGTGGCATGGTGAATGTAAGGAGCTGGAGGGCCCGTCTTGTCTGGGAATCTCAGGGCATGTGGATGGTGTGGCCAGATGGCCTCTTGCAGCATGGGAAGCAAGCTCCTTTCTCTTCACACTCATATAATTCAGACTGCGAGATGTACCCTTTCAGAAATGAATGGCAAACATTCAAAGGCATCCCTTGATTCATACCCTGAAGTTATTCAGAGTTAATTTTCCACATTGGATGCTTTCTCTGTAGAAAAGAAAAGTCTTCAAATTCTCCCGACCGTGGGGAAACCTGGAGGAAGGCTGCACTCTGGGCCACAGTGGCAGTGTGGGGTGTGCATGGCGTATGGTATCTAAGAGAGAGGGAATGTGAGGAAGGTCCCCCACTTTGTGCACAGCCTTAAAAGCAGAAGAGAACAAGCAGCATCCCGGCAGGGACCCAGAGCCCAGGGCTCCGGGACGGGAATCGCCTGTGCAGGACACAGGACCTCCCGTGGCTCTGGAGTGTCAGCAGCCCGTGGAGGGAGACCAGTGAGGCCCAGCCGGCCGATGTGGGTGGAAGAGCCCCAGGGGGAAACGGGCGCTTCTGAAAGCCGTGTTGGTGACTCCGGTCCTGAGCTGCTGGGTAAGTAGGGTGGCCGCACATGATTGAGTTTGAATGCCTTTCAGAACAGATGAAACATTTAGTTTTAGACATCTCTTGGAGGATTTTTTCTCTTAAAATGTATCTCCATGACTCTTTTTGGTGCATGCAAAGGTGATCATTTCAGTGTTCCAGCCAAATTTTAAAGAAGCTTTTACAGTTTTTGTGAGGGAGGCTGTTGGTATTTGGGTGAGATAAGCCTTTGTCATTGAAGTTGTTTGCACGTTAGGGAGGTTTGTGAAACCAAAAATGTCCTTCACCCCTTGGATTTCTCAAATACCCATGGAGGGCAGCACCATGTCCAGCTTGAAGAGCACAGATCTAATTGTGTCTGATAGTAGTGAAGGCTTATTGAACAGCAACCGTGTGCAGGCCTGTTCTCAGTATTGACTATTGACCATCCCAAACCTGTAATGTCAGTTTACTGCTGTTCTCCCTGCTGGACGGATGCGGAAACCAAGGCTCAGAGAGATGCAGGCACCCAGGGCTGAATCCAACCAGGCTGCTGCAGACTCATGTGCTGCACCGTTCCACGCTCCCCTCTCAGCACATTCCATGTGATTGCCATGCCATTCCGTGCTCTCCTCTCAGTGCGTTCCATGTGATCTGTGCTCTCAGTCATACGGCCGTCCCTGTTCCAAGACCCTAGCAGACCCCTGAAATGGCTGGTAGTGGGGAACCCTAGGTGTACAGTGCTTTTTCCTGTGTGCAGTACATATGATAAAGTGTAACTTATACATTAGATGCAGTACGAGCTTAACGCAGTAATGACTAATAAAATAGACCACCTGTAACAAAAGACTGGACCAAAGATTCTGTGAATGTGGTCTCTCTCTCCCTGTCTCCCAGTATCTTGTTGTATTCACCTGTTTTTAGACTGTGGCTGACCTCAGGTAACTGAAACTGTGGAAAGCGAAACTGGATAAGGCAGGACTGCCATATGTATGTTGTGTGTGTGTGTGTATGTGTGTGTAGTTTTCAAAATACACCTTAATCCTGAAAAGTCAGATCTTGTTTCCTCAGGTTATTGATTTGCCGTTTTTTTGGACAGTTCCTCCTCACCCTCCCCGTCTCCCAGGTGGACCTGTGTGGGGATCACTCAGTCGAATCCCTCCCCAGGTGCATCTGTGTGCGCCTTGTGAGGAGCTATGGCAGCTGCTGCAGCCACTGTAAGAAATCACAGCCACCCGTCTTTGTTTTTCTCATGTGTTAACATGGTACAAATCAGTATAGTCAGAAGCTTTGAAGGCACCAGATAGTGTTCCCTTAGTCCTTTTGCCTAATGGTGATATCGAAGCCAACAAGCTTCCTGAAAGTTATGAGCTTTCAGGCCACGTGCAGACCTCAAGAGCCCTTGGTTGACTCTCAGCTCTGCCATTTATACCTTTTTAATTTGGGGCTGGTCACCCAACTTTCTGTGTTTGTTACCTCATCTGTACAATAAGGAGGAGCGTAGGAGTCACCTCCCAGGCTCACAGTCAGTGTGAGAAGGAGAATGCCATCCAGGTAGCCCAGGGCCTGCACCGAGCAGACACCTTAGGTGCCACCTACAATGAACCTGGTCCTCTGGGATCCTGTCCTGAAATGGTACCTGGCCTGCCTGGTCTTGCCCACGACTGCATCCCTTCTATGCCCTGGCCCGAGTGTGTCCTGCCCTGGCCCTGTAGTCACCTTTCTTAGGTGTGGTTCTCAGCCAGGTCCTCGGGCATTGCTCACAGATCCCCGTGTCCTCCTGTGTGAGGTCATCACCTGCGCTGAGCTCTCAAGGCTCTTATCAGTCCAGCCTCTGCTCATGTCCCTGGGCCAGGCCGCAAAGGACAGGGATGAGGACTGGGATTTGTTCCTGACTTACCAGAGGTGCCACTTTGGCCAGGTTCCTTAACAGACCTCTCTGAGCCCAGTTTCCCATCTTTAATCGTTGTATTCCTGCCCAGTTCATGCTTTTCCCCACATATTCTTGGTGGATATAATAGTATTCTGTAGACGTTAACACACAACACACATACGGCAACGTCATGACAGCCTCCCTGCCTCACAAGATTGTTCAGCGCCGTGCTGCGGGCTGTGACTGTTCATGTCTAGGTGGCAGGAGGATGGTGTGGTGCCGGCACCGTCATGCATGTGGAGGCGCTCTTAGTGTGTCAGCAGGAGTGCCCGGGTGTCGGTGTTTAGGTGGCAGGAGGATGGTGTGGTGCCAGCACCGTCTTGCATGTGAGGACACTCTTAGTGTGTCAGCAGGAGTGCCCGGGTGTCGGTGTTCAGGTGGCAGGAGGATGGTGTGGTGCCGGCATTGTCATGCATGTGAGGATGCTCTTAGTGTGTCAGCAGGAGTGCCCGGGTGTCGGTGTTTAGGTGGCAGGAGGATGGTGTGGTGCCGGCACCACCACGTGTCAGCAGGAGTGCCCGGGTGTCGGTGTTGCTCTTGCCGTAATTACTAGTGCTCATTTGGCAAAACCCACTTTTCTCCACTTAAGTCCTGACCCGAGGGTCTCACGGGAAGGGAGGGCCATCTTAAAGCTCCAGCTTCCATGCAGAGCTTAGGATGCAGTGGTCAGGCGATGGGTGCTAATTTGGGGCCTTCTTTACCTCTGGACCAAGTGCTGATGTGGGTCAATATCTACTAGGAAATCTGATTAATAACAAGCTGATTAATAACAAGGAATTTATTGCTCAAAGAAAAGGATTTTGATGAACTTTCTGGTAATTTTGTTCCTTTGTATTATGTGATAAGCCTTTAAAATCCTGCATTCTATAATAAATGTGTGGAATCTTAAAATAAGTTTTGCAAAAGCTTAGAGTTGAATTAAGGTCATTTTGAGACTTCTTCAAAGAGCTGTAATTGCAGGAGCACCAAAAGGTTTCCACGCTTGTCGGGTGCTTTAAAACATTAGGCAGTGCCGTAGCGTGGACCTGAAGGCCCTGGCCCACTTGAGCACTTGCCAGTCACCTTGGGAAGTCACTGAGAGCTTTGGCTAGTGGGGGTGTGTGTGTGTGTGTGTGTGCGCGCGCACGCGCGTGCATGTGTGGTGCATGTTTGTGTTTCTAAAGGAAACCTTTGGTGAAACAGAAGCTACCCACTGCTGTGCAAATGGTCATAGCTCGTACTCTTCAGACGAAGGCCGGTTGAGGCCAAGAAGAGGGAGGAGCTGAGGGGATGTGACCTGTTCCTGTGGCTCCACGTCGGCATCACCTTTTTAAGTCATTTGTAGCGCTCCGTTGACTCATACATCTTTGAAGAGGGTAGTGAGTGAATAACAGGTAAGCAGCCATCAGAGGTAGTCATTTTCTTTTTTCTTTTTGACTTGCATCTTCCAGAGTTTTTTTTTTTTTTTGAGACGGAATCTCGCCCTGTTGCCCAGGCTGGAGTGCAGTGGCCGGATCTCAGCTCACTGCAAGCTCCGCCTTCCGAGTTTACGCCATTCTCCTGCCTCAGCCTCCCGAGTAGCTGGGTCTACAGGCGCCCGCCACCTCGCCCGGCTAGTTTTTTTTTTTATTTTTAGTAGAGACGGGGTTTCACCGTGTTCGCTAGGATGGTCTTGATCTCCTGACCTTGTGATCCGCCCACCTTGGCCTCCCAAAGCGCTGGGATTACAGGCGTGAGCCACTGCGCCCGGCATCTTCCAGAGTTTTTGACGTGCAAGTTTGCATGTTAGTCTGAAACTGTTCTAACTTGCTGGTGGAAAACACATACGGACTGAAAAGGCAGGATAATTACCTTGCTGAAATTCTTTTCTCACCTTTTATGAAAGAGAAAGCTATTTTCTTGAGGAGTCAAGTTCCTATCCCAGCAAGGAAAAACTGATGACAGATTAGGGATGTAGCCACAGGCCTGGGACCAGCTGGCTAGCTGAACTCTCTGGAGTGTCTTTTGGAGGCCGTGGCCTTGTGACCACAGAGATGAACACTTATTTCAAAGCACAGGATCTTGACACTCAAGAGAGCAGGTCTCTTGTGCAAAGTAGGAGCGTCTTCCAGCCCAAGGGCAGGGCTTGGAAAGAGACTGCAGAGGCGTCCAGGGAGCAGTGCTCAGTTTTGTGAATACTGCCGCTTATAATTCAGCAGCTTCCCACACTTTTACAGCATGTGCTGCAGCGACACGGGCTGCAGGGGACCCCTGCATGAGTGAAGGATGGGACTTTCTTCTTCCCCTTCTATCAGGGCGTTGACCACCACGGCCTTGGGCCCCGGCAGCCTGGGTCTGGTCTTATTTATTGTGGATTCACCGTGTTGGGCCTCCCCAGTGTGGAGCATCGTGACACAGGGCCCTGGCTGCCGGAGCCTCGATGTGACGTCCTCCCACGTGGATGCCCCAGCCGACACGGAGCACTCCTGCCCACTCTCGGGGACTCTTGCCTGTTGTTAAAGGTGGAAAAGGTAGAGAAGCAAGAAGGAATTCTGAGCAGTTCAGTCAGACATGTTTAAAGCAAAAAGTTGGCTTTTCAGTTTCAGAATTTAAGCATGCGACGTATTCGATATTTTCAGCCAGTGACACTGAGCAGCACAAACCACAATTTATTTTGCACAAAACAGCAAAATACAAGACATGCCAAACACATGTGTCCTCATTCCTGCTAGTTTTTTGTTTTGTTTCATTTTTAATTCTAGCAGTAACATGGATCCACACTACCCCCTCACTCTGTGGCCCTGGGCCTAATCCAGCCTGCCGCCTACTTGTGAAATAAAGTTCTGTAGGATCCTGGCTGCTATCCTTTGGTTATATGTTGCCTGTAGCCACTTTAGGGCTACAGTGACAGAGCTGAGTAGCTCAGAAGCCTGACCTGGCCCACAAAACTGAAAATACTTGTTATTGAACCCCTTATAGAGAAAACCTGACGCCTGCTCAGGGTGGTGATAACTTTGACGTCTATCTTTGAGATTTTTAAAGTTCTAAGGGAGAAGTTAGTGACTTCTCTATTGCTGTAATTCTTCACCCACTTAGGCCTCAACTCACTGGACATTTTACCCAGGTGGAACTTTGATGAAGAACAAGTCAACAAACTTTCGTTTGAAGGCTCCTTAGCTTGACTTCCAAAATAGATGCGACGAATGAAGAAGCAATTGTCACACAAGCGTGAGAAGCAGCGGTACACATTTGACGGGTGGACAAACTTCCTAGTTGTTAGGAAACGCAGATTAAAAGCCAAGACATACCCTGTGAGGTCGGCTTGGGGTTACGGCTGGGATCCAGTGTCCCTGAGGATGCGGGGGGAATGTACCTTCTAGGAAGACAGTTTGGGAAATGTGTCTGTCTTTTGGCCCAGCAATTATAGCTCTAAGCACTTATCCTAAAGTGTGCCAAGAAGTCTGTCTCCAGGGTACTTACTGCTTCATTGTATGAATCAATTGTGTGAAAAATTAGAAACAACTGAAGTGTCATACACAGGAATTGGATTAAAAAATTATGGAAATTCACACGATAGAATTCTGTGTAGCCTTTGGAAAGAATTATATCTGTTTGATATGGAAAGTTACCCAGGATATATTTTAAGTTAAAAAAAAAAAAGCAAGTTGCAGAATAACGTTAATAGCCTGATCACATTTTTGTAAGTCATAGTTACGATTGTATTATACACACCAGTGTATGCATAGAAAAGACCTGGAAAGCTGCATATCAATCACTTATTAACAATAGTTACCATCTGCGGGTGGGAGTATGAGAGACTTCTACTTTTCTAAAGTTTTAAAGTTTTTAGTGGGCATATGTGACTGCGTTTACCGTGTACAGTAATACAGCTGAACGTGAGACTTCACAAAGGCAAGAGGCTTCTTGTGTTTTACTCAAAGGAGAACTCCTTTAATGCCCACTTAGGGCTGTTTATTATTTTGTTAACAAAACTTGTTAGATCTAAGTGTGTGTGCTTTTCAGGGTGGCTGAGAGAGGAGAGAAGCCAGTGCAGACAGGAACGCACACAGAAGCAGAAGGAGTGGACAGCCATCCGCAGGGCTGCTGACTGAATGTTCATAAAAGCAAACCCTATTCAGGCCTATTCAACATGCAGGAACCGGCTCTCTCCCCCGAGAGGAGTGTGAGTGTGATGCTGTCCTAACGGTGTTGAAATGGGTCATAACTGGCCTGTGCTCAGTGAAGCAGGCAAAAGGGGGATGATGCACCTCAAAGTAAATTCTAGGCAAAAGGCCTAAAATAACTAAAAAGAGACCAACGTTGAAACAGGACATCAAAAAATATCTTAAGGCAAATGAAAATGGAGCCACAATATACCAGAACTATGGGATGCAGCAAAAGCAGTTCTAAGAGGGAATTTAATAGGAATAAATGCCTATATTAAGAAAAAAAGAAAGATCTCAAATAATCAACTCAACTTTATACATCAGGGACTAGAGGCAAGAACAAACTAAGCCCAAAGTTAGCAGAAGGAAGGAAATAACAAAGCCCAGAGCAGAAATATATGAAATAGAGATGAGAAAAGCAATTGAACTATCAAAACTAAGAGCTGCTTTTCGAAAAGATAAACAAGTTGAAAAGCCTTTAGTGAGGCTAAGAAAAGTGAAAAAACACAAACAGTATCAGAAATAAGAGACAGTATAAATGGTTCCACAGAAATACAAAGGATCATAAGAGACTACTGTGAACAATCATGCATAAACAAATTGGATAACCTAGAAGAAATAGAGAAAACATACAACCTACCAAGACTGAATAAAGAATAGAAAATCTGAATAAATCAATAATGAGTAAAGACATTAAATCAGTAATCAAAAATCTCCCAAGAAAGAAAAGCCCAGGACCTGATGGCTTCACTGCTGAATTCTGTGAAACATTTTAAGAAGAATTAATGTTTAGTGGAGTATTTAGGGTTTTCTATATTAGGATCATGTTGTCTGCAAACACTTTTTCCTTTCTAATCTGGATGCCTTTTGCCTTTGCTTTCTTTTTCTTGCCTAATTCCTCTAGTTAGAACTTCCAGTTATTATGGTAGATAAAAGTGGCAAAAGTGGGCATCCTTGTCTTGTTCCTGATATTATAAGAAAAGCTTACAACTTTTCAGATGTTAGTTGTTGGCTAACACACATGCCATATATGTCTTTTTATTTTGTTGAGGTAAATTACTTCTATATCTAATTTATTTAGAGTTTTTATCATGAAAAGATGTTGAATTTTGAATTTCTTTTGGAAAGAATGTTTGAATTTATTTTGAAAAGATGTTGAAAATAATTTCTTTTCAAATTCTTTCAACAAAATTAAGAAGAGGGAACACTTCCAAACTTGTTTTATGAGACCAGCATTAGTCTGATGTTAAAGCCTGACAAAGACACTACTAAAAGAGAAAATTGCAGGCTAGAATATCTGATGAAAGTAGGTGCAAGTCCTCGATAAAATATTAGCAAACCAAATACAGCAGCACAGTAAAAGGATTATATACCATTATTGAGGGAGTTTTGTCCCTTAGATGCAAGGATGGTTCAATATACCCAAGTCAGTAAATGTGATACACCACATTAACAAAATGGACAAAAACCATACAAGCATCTCAGTAGAGGCAGAAAATGCATTTGACAAAATTCAACATCTTTTCATGATAAAAACTCTAAATAAATTAGATATAGAAGTAGTTTACCTCAACAAAATAAAAGACATATGGCATGTGTGTTAGCCAACAACTAACATCTGAAAAGTTGTAAGCTTTTCTTATAATATCAGGAACAAGACAAGGATGCCCACTCTTGCCACTTTTACCTACCATAATAACTGGAAGTTCTAACTAGAGGAATTAGGCAAGAGAAAGAAATAAAAGGCAAAAGGCATCCAGATCAGAAAGGAGAAAGTGTTGTAGACAACATGATCCTAATATAGAAAACCCTAAATACTCCACTAACACATTGTTAGAATCAGTAAACAAATTCAGTAAAGTTGCAGGATACAAAATCTGCGTACAAGAATCAGTTGCATTTCTGTATACTGACAATGAAATATCCAAGAAAGAAATTAAGAAAACAGTTCCATTTACAACAGCATCAAAAAGGTAAATTTCCTAGAAGTAACTTTTACCAAGGCAGTGAAAGATCTGTACACTGAAAACTATAAAACATTGATGAAAGAAATTGAAGAAGATGCAAACCAATGGAAAGATGTTCAGTGTTCATGGATGGAAAGAATTAATATTGTTAAAATGTCCATACCACCCAAAATGATCTACAGATTCAATGCATTCCCCATCAAAATTCTAATGGCATTTATCCATAGAAACAGAAAAAAACGTCCTGAAATTTTTATGGAACCCCAAAATACCTTGAATAAGTAAAGCGACTTTGAGAAAGAAGAACAAAGCCCAAGACATTACACTTTCTAATTTCTTATCATAAGACTGTTGTAATAGAAACAGGATAGTATGACATTACAAATTGACATATAGACCAAAGAAACAGAATAGAAAGCTCAGAAATAAACCCACACGTGTATGGTCAACTAACCTTTGAGAAAGATACCAAGAATACACAATAGGAAAAAGATAGTCTCTTCAGTAAATGGTATAGGTTGTGTATCCGTGATCTCAAAATTTGAAATCCTGAATGCTCCAAAATCTGAAACATTTTGAGCATGAATATGATGCCACAAGTGGAAAATTTTATACCTAATCTCATGTGGTGGGTTATAGTCAAAATGCAGGCCCATGACACACAGTTTTATTAAGCATCCCCAATGGGAAAATAATCCTCCCACCCCCTTCAGCTGTAGGGTATCTTTTCTGCACACACCCAGATTTCCCCACACACCCCCACGAAGAGTAATAAAATGTCATGTGTGCAGGCTGGATGTGCCAATGGCAGGTTCCCCACAGTGTTCCATGTGGCCAAGACCTATGTGTGTTACTCACCATGTTTTTTGCTTATTCTTTGCATTTCTATATACTGACAGTGAACTATCCAAGAAAGAAATCAGGAAAACAGTTCCATTTACAAATCAAAAAGAATAAAATTTTTGGAAGAACTTTTTACCAAGCCAGTGAAACATCTGTACACTGAGAACTATAAACCATTGATAAAAGAAATTGAAGAAGATGCAAACAAATGGAAAACTGTTCAGTGTTCATGGATGGGGAAGAATTGTGTTCTTATATGGTGTAAAGATAGTGTTGAAAATGTCAAAAAGGTCAGCAGATACCCCTGTAAGTGATAGTGATACGAAAAAAGGAAGCATTTGTATTTATCTATAGCACAGAAAGTCGTGCTATTGGAGAAACTGGACAGTGATGTAAGTGTGAAAAAGAAGAGTACCATGTTGGAATGATCACCATATATGAGTTGAAGAAACAGAAGGATAAAACGTTGAAGTTCTGTGCTGTAAGTAATGAACAGACGTTAATGAAAAATAGGAAAACACTCTATAAAGCAAAAAATGAAGATCTTAATTGTGTATTGAAAGAGTGGATTCATCAGCATTGCAGTGAACACCTGCCACTTAATGGAATACTGCTCATGAAACAAGCAAAGATCTATCACGATGAACTGAAAATTGAAGGGAACTATGAACATTCAACAGCCTGGTTGCAGAAATGTAAGAAAAGACACAGCATTAAATTTTAAAAGATGTGTGGTGATAAAACATCTGCTAATCACGAAGCAGTGAAGAAATTTATTGGCATGCTTGCCAAGCTCAAAGCTGTTGAAAATCTCATGCCAGAACGAGTCTGTATTGCTGATGAAACATCACTGTTTTGGTGTTATTGCCCTGGAAAGACACCGACTTCAGCTGATAATAGAGCCCCTACAGGAATTAAGGATGTAAAGGAGAGAACAACTGTGTTAGGATGTGCTAAAGCAGCAGGCACATGAAGTGCAAACCTGGCTGTGATAGGCAAAATCTTGTGCTCTTATTGTTTTCAAGGAGTGACTTTCTTACTATTCCATTATTCTAACAAAATGCATGGATCACCAGGAAAATCTTTTCTAGGTGATTTTACAAATATTTTATACCAATAGCTCATACTCACTTCTAGGAAGTTGGACTGGACAACAACTGTGAGATTTTGTTACTCCTTGACAACTGCTCTGTTCATCCTCCAGCTGAAATTCTCATCAAAAAGGATTTCTGTGTCATGTACTTTCCCCTAAATGTGACTTTATTAATTCAGCATTTGACCAGGGTATATTAGTCCATTCTCATGCTGCTAATAAAGACATACCTGAGACTGGGTAGTTTACAAAGGAAAAGGGTTTAACTCACAGTTCCACATTGCTGGGGAGGCCTCAGGACACTTACAATCACGGTGGAACACAAAGAAGAAGCAGGCGCCTTCTTCACAGAGTGGCAGGACGGAGTGAGTGCAAGTAGGGGAAATGCGAGATGCTGATAAAACCATTAGATCTCATGAGACTCACTCATTCTCACAAGAGCAGCATGGGAGAAATTGTCCCCATGATTCAATTATCTCCACCTGGTCCTACCCTTCACATGTGGGGGCTGTGGGGATTATAATCCAGGGTGAGATTTGGGTGGGGACACAGCCAAACCATATCATTCTGCCCCTTCCCCATCCCAGATCTCATGTCCTCACATTTCAAAACACAATCATGACCTTCCAACAGTCCCGCAAAGTCTTATTCAAGCGTTAACCCAAAAGTCCAAGTCCAGAGTCTCATCTGAGGCAAGGCAAGTCCCTTCTGCCTATGCATCTGTAAAATCAAAAGAAATTTTGTTACTTCCTAGATATAATGGTGGTACAGGCATTGGGTAAATACACCCATTGCAAATGGGAGACATTGGCCAAAACAAAGGGGCTACAGGCCTCAGGCAAGTTGAAAGTCCAATAGGGCAGTCATTAAACCTTAAAGTTCCAAAATGATCTCCTTTGACTCCATGTCTCACATCCAGGTCATGCTGATGCAAGAGGTGGGCTCCCAGATTCCTTGGCCAGGTCTGCCACTGTGGCTTCACAGGGTACACCCCTCTGGCTGCTTTCATGGGCTGGCATTGAGTGTCTGCAGCTTTTCCAGGTGCACAGTGCAAGCTGTTGGTGGATCTACCATTCTTGGGTCTGGAGGACGGTGGCCCTCTTCTCACAGTTTCACTAGGCTGTCCTCCAGTGGGGCACTGTGTGTCCCGACCCCACACTTCCTTTATGCACTGCCCTAACAGAGGTTCTTCATAAGGGCTCTGCCCCTGCAGCAAACTTCTGCCTGGACATCCAGACATTTTCATACATCCTCTGAAATCTAGGCAGAGGTTTCCAAACCTCAATTCTTGACTTCTTTTCACCCACAGGCTCAGTACCATGTGGAAGCACCAAAGCTTGGGGCTTACACCCTCTGAAGCAATGGCCTGAGCTATACCTTGGCCCCTTTTAGTCACAACTGGAGCAGAAGCAGCTGGGATGCAGGGCAGCATGTCCCAAGACTGCGCAGAGCAGGGGGGCCCTAGACCTGGCCTGTGAAACCATATTTTTCTCCTAGACCTCTGGGCCTGTGATGGCAGCAGCTTCCATTAAGGTCTCTGACATGCCTCAGAGAAATTTTCTCCATTGTGTTGGTGATTAACATTTGACTTCTTGTTACTTATACAAATTTCTGCAGCAGGCTTGAATTTCTCCCCAGAAAATGTTTTTTTCTTTTCTGTCACACAGTCAGACTGCAAGTTTTCCAAACTTTTATGCTCTGCTTCCTCTTGAATGCACTTCCACTTAGAAATTTCTTCTGCCAGATACCCTAAGTCATCTCTCTCCAGTTCAAAGTTCCACAGATCTCTCAGGTGGGGGCAAAATGCCACCAGTTTATTTGCTAAAGCATAGCAAGTGACCATTACTCCAGTTCTCAACAAGTTCCTCATCTCCATCTCAGACCACCTCAGTCTGGACTTTATTGTCCGTATCACTGTAAGCATTTTGGTCAAAGCCATTCAACAAGTCTGTAGGAAGTTTCAAACTTTGCTACATCTTTTTTGTCTTGTGAGCCCTCCAAGTCTCTAGGAAGTTCCACACTTTTCCACATTTTCCGATCTTCTGAGCCCTCCAAACTGTTCCAACCTCTGCCTGTTACCTAGTTCTAATGTCACTTTCACATTTTCGAGTATGTTTACGACCGTGCCCCACTCTCTGCAATACCAATTTACTGTATTAGTCTGTTCTCGTGTTGCTAATAAAGACATAGCTGAGACTGGGTAATTTATAAAGAAAAAGGGGTTCAATGGACTTACAGTTCCACATGGCTGGGGAGGCCTCACAATCATGGTGGAAGGTGAAGGAGGAGCAAAGGCACATCTTACACAGCATCAGGCAAGAGAGTGTGTGCAGGGGAACTGCCCTTTATAAAACCATCAGATCTCATGAGACTTATTCATTGTCATGAGAACAGCATGGGAAAACCTGTCCCCATGATTCCATCACTTCCCACCACGCCCGTCCTCCGACCAAATTACAATTTAACATGAGATTTGGGTGAGAACACCAAGCCAGACCTTGTCAGTATTGGCCTTGGCAATGATCTTTTGGATAAGACACAAAAGCACAGGCAGCAAAAGCAAAAATAAACAAATGAGAGTGCATCAGATTTAAAAGTTTCTGCACAGCAAAAGAAACATCGGCAAAATGAAAAGGCAGTGTACGGAGTGGAAGAAACCATACATCCAATAAGGGGTTAATATCCAAACTATATAAAGAACTCATACAACTCAATAGCAAGCAAACAGAATAACCCAGTTTAAAAATGAGCAAAGGACCTGAATAGACATTTTTCTAAAGAAGACATATAGATATCCAATAGGCACACGAAAAGGTGCTCAACGTCACTAACCATCGGAAAAATGGAAATTAAAACCACAATGGGACATCACCTCACACCTTTTAGGATGACCAGTATGAAAAAGACAAAAGATAAGTCTTTGGGAGAATGTGGAGAAAAGGAAACAGTTTTATATATTCAAGGTGGGAATGAACAAAATGGAAAACAGTTTGGAGGTTCCTCAAAAATTAAAAATACAACTACAGCCCAGCAGTCCCACTTCTGGCTACATATCCAAAGGAAATGAAATCAGTAGCTCAAAGAGATCCCTGCACCTCTATGTCAATGGCAGCTTTATTCACAGTAGCCAAGATGTAGAAAATACGTAATTGTCCATTTGACAGATGAAGGGTTAAAGAAATTGTGGTAGATCCATATAGAGTGGAATGTTATTCAGTCTTTACAAAGAAGGCAGTTCTGCCATTTGAAACAATATGGATGAACCTGGAGGACATTGTGCTAAGTAAAATGAAACAGAAAAAGACAAATACTGCACAATCTTACCTACCTGTGGAATCTGAAAAAGCCAAACTCCTAGAAAGGAAGAGTACAATGGTGGTTACCAGAGGCTGGTGGGAGAGGTTGGAAACTGGGAGGTGTCGGTCAAAGATTGGGAACATTCACCTTATAAGATGAATACGTTCTGGACACCTCATGTACAGCATGAGAACTATAGTTAATAATAATATATTGTGTACTTGAAATTGGCTAAGAGAATGCATCTTAAGTGTTCGCATGACAAAAAAGGCGGTTAACTATATGAGGTGATGGATATGTTACTTAGTATAATTGTGGCTGTCATTTCACAATGTACGTGCCTATCAACACATCACATTGTGGCCAGGCGTGGTGGCTGATTTCTGTAATTCCAGCACTTTGGGAGACTGAGCCAGAAGGATTGCTTGAGCCCGGGAGTTCGAGACTAGCCTAGGCAATGCAGGGAGATCTTGTCTTTACAAAAAGTTTAAAAATTAACCAAGCATGGTGGCATGTGCCTGTGGTCCCAGCTACTTGAGAGGCTGAGGTGGGAGGACTGGTTGGACCCCAGAGGTCAAGGCTGTAGTGAGCTATGATTGCACCACTGCACTCCAGCCTGGGTGACAAAGCAATACCCTGACACCCACACACCACAGTGTACTACCTAAATACACACAAATTCCATTTGTCAAGGACACTTCAGTAAATCTAGGGGGAAAAAAAACCCCAACAATATGATCTGAAGCAGTATTTTCCAAATGTGTTTTGACCGGACCTACAGATAGTTTTACATAATGACTTCCCCCACACATGTAAATATATGTGCACGTAACTGAAATATACTGTTTACAAGGGAGTACTCACATTGAAAACCTGTGGCACACTGCGCTCCACTCCATTCCACACCAGCCTGGTGCTGGCCCTCGTGCCCTGATGTGGCTTCATGGCCCGTCACAGGCTGCAGCCCCCAGCGGAGGAGCTCCGGTGCTGGGATTCACGATATCTCACGAACCCTTAGGCAGCCCTTGGAGTAGGCAAGTTTCTCTTCAGATGTAGCAGGGGTTCCCGTAGGTTGTGGCATTGCCGGTGGCATTGCCAGCAGGGATTCAGGTGAGCCCGACGTTCAGACTCGGTAGGTCCAGTGCCGTTACCGAGGGAGCTTGCATTTGAATTAGGGAGATGTCCGTGCCGGGATGTCGAAGGACTGCGTGTGGTGGGGAGGAGTCTTGTTGGAGCAGTTATCCCTGGGCAGCTCAGCCTCTGCCAGAGTGGCAGAAAACTTTCACACGGGGCTGCCTTTTCCTGGCCACGTATGGGCAGGCAGTGTGCCTTGATCATGGGGCCCTGCAGCAGAGCCTGGAGCCTCGTGATAGAGCATGCAGCCAGCCACCTCTGGTCCTTTGAGGTGAAGCCTGTTTGGCAGTCAGGGCTGGTTGGACAGACAGGCGTGCAGCACCCAATTCTGAATCTTTCTGGTTGAGCAACCCAATATGTAAAGTAAGGTCGATGTGACAGTGTTCCAGGTAAAGCCGGGCGCGCAGTGGGAGCTCCGTAAGTGCCGGTTGCCCTTACGGCGTGGTTGAAGCTGACTTCCTGTTGGAAGTAGCACTTGAGCTTGAGACTCTGTCTGGATGCTGAGTCCTTAAAGTAAGACACTGTATGTTTTCTTGTTTTAATAATGGCAGACAGCAAATACAGGCCGAGGTGGGACCAGGCAGAGACTACAGGGAGACAAATTTAGCTGCTAAGATGGGAATCAGGCAGGTGGTGTCTCCAGACAACCTGGGATGAAATAACAAACCCATGGCCAGATCTTAGGTTAGATTGAAGAAAAGGCAACACAACAGACATTAAAAAGTACAATTCAGTGAACTTTGTTTTGCATTTAGAGTTTGAGAATGATAGAGAGGTGTAACTACTCCAGAGGTTTGTTCCCGGGATGGTTCTTGTGGATGGAAGAGGCGGGTGCCACGGAGGAGCACTTTCTGCTCGATACATGGGGAGTTTAGGGGTCACACGGGACATGTGGTCGGAGCTGGGGAGTCCACTGGACAAACCAGTTCTGGCTTTGTCCACAGGCATGCCGCCATGCCGTTCCAGCCCTCGGAACAGGTGCGGGCAGGTTTGGGAGGAGGAGCATAGAGAGAACAGAGGGCAGGTGTCCACCCTGGGGGCCACCTGCAGGGCTGCACCTTGACCTGGCCCCAGCAGCCCCTTGCGAATTGATTCACAAGCAAAACCTCTTTTTTAATGAGGCACTTTGGATACTGAGTAGCAAACCCTTTCCATGGGGTTCTAAGGCGAACCAATCTTCACTGAGTTGTGCTTGATACACAGACTTTTTCTAAGTTTATTTTTTATGCATTTAAGAATGCACAGAACATCCTCACATACTCAGAGGGGGTGGGATGAATTCTTCCCTCCTCCTTCGTCAGCACACAGTTTACTAAGGGCCTCTTAGGTGCCCGTCACAGCCTGTGCTGGCTGTTTGCATGTTCCCATGAGTGGGAGGTGTGAGCTTGTTGCTCGTACAGTGGAGAGTCTGGCCAGGAACGTGGGTGCCGGTGGTGACCCAGGTTCTGCATGTGTGGGGCTGTGCAGGCTGCCACCTGGGAAGGACCAGGGAAAGTCCCAGCGACCTTTGCGGATCCGTCAACTCCGTGGGAGGAAGTGGTGTTTTGCCAAGGCCTGAGAATGTGCAGGCCAAGTGATAGGAAATAGGCCACATCTCTCTTCGTCGTCATCTGCGAACTACGCATTTTATTGTAAGCGATGTGCCCTTCCAGCTTCAGTCCTGGTCCTGTGAAGAAGAATCCATCTCACCAGTCTCAGGCTTCTGCAGTTTATAGGAGCCTGAGGCTCCTGGGCTCAGATCCTTCTGAATTGTCTTTCTTGACCCTTTCCCTCTTTGCCTTGACATTTATCTCTTAACGAGAAACAGACACACAGAACTGTGATTGGTTAGGGAACCACCCGTCACTACTCTGCAAATATGTAGCCACCACCCATGGCTGTGTTTCCAGAAACCCACGGAGCTTCTGCTTGTGTAGCTGGTTTCCTAGACTTCTAGCAAGATGATGTCTCAATCTGGTCTCTCTGAAAGCGAAGCCATGATGTCATCGTGCACCCATCTACCCAGATGACAGGTTTTCAGTCTGTCTGGCAATCACTCTTCAGGGCCCTCCATGCCCAGGCCTCCCTCCCACAGACTCAGTCAGTACCGAGGCTCAAGTGCCATGTGACCTTCGTCCATTTCCCTGTGCTCTTTGCAGTCTTCATCACAGCCTTACAATGTTCTCTGTGATCTTCAGAACCCAAGAAGCATTTCTTGAAAACTTCACCTGTGAGAACTCGAAGCCAGGTTATTTTATAAAGCAAATCAATATTACCTCCTGTACTCTTTAAGCCTTTTTTTTTTGCTTCTTTTTGAGTTATAGTTTTTCTTCATAGATCTAAAAAGTTACTTATAGAGCCACTTGAAACTCATTTTATAGTTTCCTCTGATAATATGACTGAGAAATATGAGCTTTTTCATAGAGAAGTATATCCCTTGGCCCACGCCAAGGCAGACATAAAATCAGTAGCATGCAGAGAAAATGAGTGGACTAGCACACCATGATTTCCTGCAGGAAATACCCTCCTCTCCCCCACTTCTTTTATTCCACGCCTGGAGCAAAACTAGACTAAGGTGACCCATTTTCTTCTAGCCAGGGGAAGAAGGCGTTGCGGTGATATGTCTGCAGGGAGAGCGTCTTTTAGAGCACATGCTCTTCTTAAGTGCAGGATGCTGTGCTGCTGGATGTGCATGTAAAGGCAAATGTTTGATTCGGCTTTGAATCTCTGCCACTTTGGAATTGGGATCCATTCAAATGCATATGTGTCTTGCTAAGCAAAAAAAAAAAAAAAAAAAAAAATCTGCGAGGGGATTTGGGAAACAAGTTTTCAGGAGCACTGATTATGACCATCAGCTCCCTAGGACATGAAATGGATGCTTCAGAATGTCCCAGAGCTGTCCGTGGCCATCATGTGCATGTGCACCTGACTCTATAAATGCTCTAGAGTGTAGCATGGCCATTGTGTGCATATGTCCTCAACTGACTGAATGCTCTAGAGTGTCCCTCAGCCAATGTGTGCGTGTGTTCCCGACTCACGGTGAATGTTCTAGAGTGTACCTCAGCCACTGTGTGCTTGTGTTCTTGACTCACTGTGAATGTTCTAGAGTGTGCCTCGGCCATTATGTGCATGTGTTCCATATGCACTGTGAATGTTCTAGAGTGTACCTCAGCCATTGTGTGCGTGTGTTCCTGACTCACTGTGAATGTTCTAGAGTGTACCTCAGCCATTGTGTGTGTGTGTTCTTGACACACTGTGAATGTTCTAAAGTGTACCACGGTCATCGTGTGCATGTGCACCTGACAATAAATGCTCTAAAATGTACCATGGCCATTGTGTGCGTGTGTCTTCAACTCACTGTTAATGCTCTGGAGTGTACCATGGTCATGGTGCGTGTGTGCACCTGACTCTGTAAATGCTCTAGAATGTACCACAGCCATCATATACATGTGCACCTGACTCACTGAATGCTCTAGAGTGTACCATGGTCATGGTGCGTGTGTGCACCTGACTCTGTAAATGCTCTAGAATGTACCATGGCCATCATGTACATGTGCACCTGACTCACTGTGAATGCTCTAGAGTGTACTTCAGTCACTGCGACTGTATGTACCTGACTCTATAAATGCTCTAGAATGTACTACAGCCATTGTGTGCATGTACCTGACTCTCTCAATGCTCTAAAATGTACCATGGCCATTGTGTGCGTGTGTCCGCACTCACTGTGCATACTCTAGCGTGTACCTCAGCCATTGTGTGCGTGTGTTCCTGACTCTATAAATGCTCTAGAATGTCCTATGGCCATTGTGTGTGTGCACACCTGACTCATTTTAAATACTCTATGGCAGTAGTCCCCAACATTTTCAGCACCAGGGACCAGTTTTGTGGAAGACAATTTTTCCATGGACCAGGGTGGATGGTTTCGGGATGAAACTTCCACCTCAAATCATCAGGCATTAGATTCTCATAAGGAGTGCACAGCCCAGATCCCTTGCGTGCACAGTTCACAACAGGGTTCCCGCTCCTATGAGAATCTAATGCCTCCTGATTTGACAGGAGACAGAGCTCAGGCTGTAATGTCACTTGCCCCCTCCTCACCTCCTGCTGTGTGGCCCATTTCCTTACAGGACATGGATTGATACCAGTCCATAGTCCTAGGGTTGGGGACTCTTGCCCTAAGAATGTACTCGGGCCATCATGTGCCCGAGTGAATGCTATGAATGCTGCATTGAATGCTCTAGAGTGTACCAGAGACATGCAGGGTGTGCGCCTGACTCACTGTGAACGCTCTAGAGTGTACCGGGGTCGTGTTGGATGTGCACCTGACTCACTGTGAATGCTCTAGAGTGTACCGGGGTCGTGTTGGATGTGCACCTGACTCACTGTGAATGCTCTAGAGTGTACCGGGGTCGTGTTGGATGTGCACCTGACTCACTGAATGCTCTAGAGTGTACCAGGGTCGTGTTGGATGTGCACCTGACTCACTGTGAATGCTCTAGAGTGTACGGGGGTCGTGTTGGATGTGCACCTGACTCACTGTGAATGTTCTAGAGTATACCAGGATTGTGTTGGATGTGCACCTGACTCACTGTGAATGCTCTCGAGTGTACCAGGGTCGTGTTGGATGTGCACCTGACTCACTGTGAATGCTCTAGAGTGTACCAGGGCCGTGTTGGGTGTGCCCCTGACTCACGTGTATCCAGCATTGCTTTTGAGGGGTTGGGGAGGGAAACCTCCCTTACTGCCTGGGAGTGGCCATGGGGGTTTCTCAGCTAAGGTGACAGTCGCACTCTGTGTGGTGTATCAGGGTAGCCAGTGGGGCCTCTGAAGATTCTCGTGTGGGGCCCGGAAGTGGTATCTCAGACTGGTACCGTGCAGGGTCTTGCTGGTTGTAGCCTTTTTGTGACACGTGGTTCTGAATATCTGCCGTCAGATTTGACCCGTGATGCTGGTGTCTGCCTTCCTCTATGGAGCATGTTGCTTCACAGAGGGCGGCTTCCGCTTCTCCACTAATCTCCAGTGGGATATAACATACACCTCTTTGTACAGTGCTTTTACATGAGTTTAACTCAATTTTTTAAAAAATTTGGATTAAAATCTTAGCTATCTGAAATATTTAGGGTTATTCTTTTTAATTTTTGTATTTGTTAATTGACAAATTGCAGTTGTTTGAGGTTACTTTTCTTGAGTTTTATTAAGCACCTATGTTTAACCTCAATAACATTAAAACATTTAGATGAAAACTTTTCAAAACGTATTTTGATGTTTACTACTTTTTAGCTAGAACTTCCTGCAGGTAAACCCCAGTGATGCTTGGCCGTGACTAAGAACAGTTCCTTCCACAAACTAAGACAGTGCTGCTCTTACCGCTTTGTGAGTACACGCTAGTGTTTCAAATTCCATCCAAAACCAGCTGCCCTGGGTTATGGAGTCTTATCAATTCCTGTATTTTTGCTTCCTTCCCCCCAGTCTATTTTGCTCTGAATTAATCATCTTTTATAGCTTGCTGAATCACCTACATTTCTGTTTGGAGCCACCCCGTTTCTCTCCTCGTCCACGATTTTGTTCTCTTGTGGATTCAGAAACCAGAGGGTGGCACAGGTTGGGACTGTGGGCAGTTGGAAGGGGCACCCTCATCTTCTGAGGAAGGACTTGAGGATGCCGCTCTTTGAAACACAGTGTTCGAAGCTTCAGAGCTGTCCAGAGGCCTTTAAAACATTGCCTCGTTCTAGAGTTGTTGGCTGTTTTTCAAATCCAAATGTACTAACGGTGATAACTAAATTTATTTTAAAATAGTCTCGTTTGTTAATATGACATCTTCACTCTTACCTGGAATTCTTCACTCTTACTTAGAATTCGTCGACAGGCATTAAGTGTTGTGTGCCCCAAAGGTTGCCGGTCATTGTGGGGAACACAGAACAGTTTTAATATGTGGAGTGTATGATTCAGAAACCTTTGCTCTCTTTAGAGACACTGTAGTCAAATATTCATGGCACTGAAGGAGGTAGCCAAGATGGGTGTTTGTGCATTATTAAAATTGGTCTATGGGAAACATGTGGATAACTTATGAGCTCTTAACTTTGATTCATAATTAGGTCGTCTTTGACATCAGACTGGCTAGTTCTCATCCTGCGACGTGTGAGTTAGTTGGGAAGGGAATCTGCCTTTCTGGAGTTTCTACTAAAGACCCCAACTGTCTTGGTGCTGACGTAGACTGCACCTTGCTGGTCCCACTCGGAGAAGTCACTGTCACTGCACGCGCTGGCATAGCCCACATGGATTCTCCTTGCTCCAGCCTTTTGCTTGCTTGTTTTTGGTGGGAAGCCCATGTGAGTTCTAAGTGAGATCTGCTGGGGAGCTTATGAATCCATCTCAATTTACTGCCCGTCATATAGAAAATGTTCCGCACGGGGTCAGTGCGTTACCCCACCAGCACAAGATCTGTGGGCTGCCCATGACATCCTTCTCTCCCTGCATTCCCTTCGTTCCTTGGAATTCATTGTCAAGCTGTTCGAACTCTGCCTGTGTTTACCTGCAATAACTGGGCTACGGAGAGAAGTGTCATCATTTTGCTCCAAACAAGTATCTTCACCATTAGGATCAGCCATTGTCTTAACTGGATGTGAGCAGTGGGTTTTGGAGCAGATTTTTCAGCATCCTAGCGATAGAGTTTTGGTCTTGTTTACTACATATTATGTGTTTATTATGATTATGATTAGATAAGATACAATAAACTCTTGGTCTAATGTAGGCGTGATGTGCCTTTGATCACAGTACTGTGAGCTTTCTGTGTGTTCCTTAAGCTACAAATGAGAAAGAGATTGTGGTTTTGAATGATGTTAATGTGATTACAAGTAATAGCTCCATGGACAGTCTCGAGATGATGGTGTAAGGGAGGTATGCTTAAGGGTGCCCCCAATCAATTCGTATTGTGTTCTGTTTAAAAAGAAATAGTGTGGCCGGGCGCGGTGGCTCACGCCTGTAATCCCAGCACTTTGGGAGGCCGAGACGGGCAGATCACGAGGTCAGGAGATCGAGACCATCCTGGCTAATATGGCGAAACCCTGTCTCTACTAAGAAATACAAAAAACTAACCGGGCGAGGTGGTGGACGCCTGTAGTCCCAGCTACTCAGGAGGCTGAGGCAGGAGAATGGTGTAAACCCGGGAGGCGAAGCTTGCAGTGAGCTGAGATCCGGCCACTGCACCCCAGCCTGGGTGACAGAGTGAGACTCCGTCTCAAAAAAAAAAAAAAAGAAATACTGTAGTACCTTATTGATGTCTTTAATTACTCACAAGTTGAATCACATGGAATGAAATTCCCTTCTTTGTAAGTAAGCGTTTAAGAATTTCACCAGAGAAAACAGAGATCCATATTTGCGACCACACTGAAAAATTCTTGGTCTCTTTATGGCTTTATTGCAGAGGTGAGAGGATTTTGGTCTTCGTGGAGTAACTGAATACACATTGTATCATTTAGGATGGCTTTGGCTGCAGTTGATGGGAAACTGTGGCTCCAGCTGGCTCAAACATTAGGAAATGGCCTCATGTCACAGGCAGGGCAGACCTTGAGCCTGGTGTGGCCGGTGGCAGCTCCTCTGCCCTGCTCTAAACTCTGTCCTCCCATCTCCTCGAGTATTTTGCCATTATGCTTGCGTGCCTAAGGAATCGCTGCAAAGGATGTGGGCATCCTGTACAAATCACCTTCTCCCCTCTGCCTCCCTAAGACTCTCCACCCTCCAGCCCCCACAGGCCTCCCTCACGTCTCGTTGGCCACTGCTGGTCAGTGTCTATTCCTTAGTTCCTGATGAAGCCCACGTTGGTGAGTGTCTTAGCTTGGGCTGCCACAAAAAGTGCCACATACTGGGTGGCGTCAATATGAAAATGTGTTCCTGGGGCGGGAAGTCCGGGATCAAAGTGCTGGCTGATTCATTTCCTGGTGAGGACTCCCTTCCTGATGTGCAGACAGCTGCCTTCTCGCTGTGTCCTCACGTGATGGAGAGAGACAGAGGAAGCCTGCCCTCCAGGCCTCTTCGTCTCTTCTTATGAGGGCATGAGTCCCATTGCGAGGGCCCCACCCTCATGACCTCCTCTAACCCTAATCACCTCCCAAAGGTTCCATTTCAAGTAACAGACAGTCCCTGACTTATGGCTTCTTGACTTTACAATGGCATGGAAGCACTATGCATTTGTAGAAATTGCATTTTGAGTCCCATACAACCATTCTATCCAATCCATTACATGAGATATTCAGCACTTTCTTATAAAAGAGGTCTTGTGTTGGATGATTTTCCCAGCTGTAGGCTGATGTGAGTGTTGTGAGCGTGTTTAAGGTAGGCTAGGCTGGCTCTGACATTCACTGCATTTTCAGCTCACGGGGTTTTAAACTTACGATGGATGTGGGGACATAGCCCCCGTGTACATCGAGGATCATCTGCAGCGTCACACCGGGTGGGGGGCTGGGACTTTCACACACGAATCTGGGGAGGGGGGCACAATTCAGTCCATCACAGTGAGACAATAAAAGTGTTGTCAGCATTGTCAGATGACAATGTGATAAATACTCTAGCGACTACAGGCCAGGAAAAGAGTTCCTGCGTCACGAAGAATGTGTATCACAGCTCTTAGCTACCAGCCTGGGTATCTCAAACATTTATGTTAACATTTGGTACTTCTCTTTCTCTTAGTGTCGTGTGGGAGCCAATGGGAGATGGGAAGAAAATCATTTCATTGGCCGATAACCATATCCTGCTGTGGGATTTACAGGAAAGCTCAAGCCAGGCTGTGGTGAGTAAAAGGAACAACACAGCGTTTGTTTTTGTATTTTTAAATGAAACCGCATGTTCTCACTCATAGGTGGGAACTGAACAATGAGAACACTTGACACAGGGTGGGGAACACCACACACCAGGGCCTGGGGTGGTGGGAGCGGGGAGGGATAACATTAGGAGATATACCTAATGTAAATGACGAGTTAATGGGTGCAGCACACCAACATGGCACATGTATGCGTATGTAACAAACCTGCACGTTGTGCACAGGTACCCTAGAACTTAAAGTATAATAAAAAATAATAAATAAATAAATAAATAGGGCCTTTGGGCTAAATTCAGAATATAATTCTTGATTCACAACAGTTTAGAATTTTGACCTTAGTTAATGAACAGACTGAATCATCAATCAAAGAACTGAGTGATGGGGTCTTTCAGGTGAAAGCCGTTTAGATGTCACTCAGGGCTTGTGAGAGATGACGCACAGAACCCAGCTGTTTGCAAAACATCTGCCTTTTGCTGCACTTTGAGCAAAGGAGGGAGTGGGATGCCCAGGAGTATTTTCTACTGTTTCAAGCGTGCTGTCCTTTTGATGAATGGATTCTTAAAGTATATTTGGGTAAAATCATACTTTAAGTAGGAGCAATTATAACATTTTAATTTCATAGTGGTGCCTCGCTCTTTTCATGTATTTGCATGAGTTATGAAAATAACGTTTAGCACTTTCTTTGGGTTGAGTTTTGCTTTTAAATATGCATCGTTTGAATACTTTGTCTCTCACAGAGTAAATATTAATATATATTTTTCATATTTGACTTCTTAAAATTTTCTGCTTTAAAATGTGGTTTTTACATGCATTCATAATTTCATTGCGTTTGTTTATGTCAAAGTAACCACTTTAGAAAAGAGAAAAGGGAAGAACTTTGAACTGATAGCGCTTACAATGTCATTTACGCCTCGGGGGCCGCGTTGCCTACACACAGTCAAAGGGATTGCGCAAGCATTCATTGGATAGATTTCTCCAGTGATGGCCTCATCTTATATTTATTTGTTCCTAACATGTTTTTTTAGCTCTTCTCCCTCATGGTGCCTTAGAATATTAATAAGTCCTTTCCTCACCCCTCTAGGCTGACGAGGTGGCATGAATAATGATCCATCATTATTAATAAGTGGCACAGAAGTAAGACTTAAAAATATTAAATGTCCTGTTAAAGCTTTAAACCTCTGAATGGACAAAAGGGAGTCTCACAGCCTTCACTGTGGAATTAAGTGTTGGGCATTCACCCAGAGCATCAATGGTATTTAAGGAAGAGATTTATTATTTTTATGAGAAACTTTAAATGTAAGGCATAGCTTCATATCTTGGAGTAGAATGCAAATTTCACACAAACTTTTAAGATAAAACAGGAAACTTGAATCATATTTCATGCCTGAGATTGACCCCTGTGGACCACACCTGCAGGCCGGGGAGGTCTCATGCCTGAGATTGACCCCTGTGGACCACACCTGCAGGCCGGGGAGGTATGTTCACAGTCTCCACCTTCCGGGAGATTTGGCAGAGTCCTGGTCACGGTCGAAGGCGATGCCTTCCTTGTCGCTTCCCTCTGCGTTTTCGCGGGGCGTTCCCACTTAACCGTAAAGCTCCAGGAAGAAGGAGGAAAATACTTTCCTATTGAAACGCCAGGCTCATGGTAGGCTTTAGGCAAGACACTTGGGCAGAGGGCCCAGCTCTTCCTGGTGCAGACACTTAGGCAGAGGGCTCAGCTCCTGGTGTAGACACTTGGGGAGAGGGCTCTGCTCCTGGTGTAGACACTTAGGCAGAGGGCTCTGCTCCTGGTGTAGACACTTGGGCAGAGGGCTCTGCTCCTGGTGTAGACACTTGGGCAGAGGGCTTAGCTCCTGGTGGGTGCAGACACTTGGGAAGAAGGCTCTGCTCCTGGTGCAGACACTTGGGAAGAGGGCTCCGCTCCTGGTGTAGACACTTGGGGAGAAGGCTCTGCTCCTGGTGTAGACACTTGGGCAGAGGGTCCCGCTCCTGGTGTAGACACCTGGGGAGAGGGCTCTGCTCCTGGTGTGGGAAGAGCTGGCTGGAGCCTTCTGCACACCTACTGTGCTCGCCGTCTCAGGGAGGTTGCCAGGGAGAAAGGAAACCCCAAGTCCCACACGTTAGGATGCAGCAGGTTCTCATCTGCCCCAACTTTGGAGACCTATTCTGTAATCAAACTGTGAACACATCTTCAGAGCCTCGGTCATCTCAAATGGATTTCATGGTAGGGTGATTAATCTGTAACTTATTTTCTGCAGAGATCAATTTAGTTTTCTCTCCCCCTTTTTTATCCACTGTCAGCAGTTCTGTCAATATCACTTTGTGACCCTCCACTACAGTATTTAATACAGAAACCTTCCTATCGATTTCAGCCATCTTCACACCCAGCTTCTCAATGTTTTTTTATTGTTTGAGGATATTGCCTTCTGTGGTGAATCTAATCTCATGCTCACTGCATCATTACCTTTTGCAATTAAATCAGAGATTCCTTGCCATTTATAATCATTAGCAGAACTCAGGGGAGGCCTGGAGTGGAAGGTTCCGTGGGGGCCACAGACCCCAGTGAGGGCAGAGGGATGGCCACCCTGTGTCTGTGCTTGCTCATTCATCTTTGCCTCTCCCAGCTTTCACTCGCCATGAAATAAATAGCTTCTGTCAAGGAGCCGACAGTAAGCCAGAAGAAGGAAGCTTGCTTGAGGATTTGCTGCCACCTCTGCCTTCTGTTCACACAGGAGAGCAGGAGCTCCTTGAAGGTGGCCATCTAGAGAGTGCCATCTGCTCGGCGTGACACACAGCACCTCTTCGAAGGAAGGGAGTGTGCTTCAGGAACACAGTGTTTCTGTTGGAAAGTTTCTAATCAGAGGTTTAAAATGTAGCGCAGGAGGATCAGATAAACAAACATAAGCTGGGGGGTGCTCCTAGCAACAGCAGCAACGCCACGTTCAGGGTGTCTGTAAATGCAAACAGCGTTTGTGTTTTGGGGACCAAGAGAGCAGTGGGCAGAAGCCGAGTTTAATGTCAGGGCTTGTGGGGAGGGGCTCAGAACTTGGTGGCGGTTGGTGGGTTCTGTGGCCCCTTGCCAGTGCACCTTGGAAAGCCTGTTCTGTTTTCATCTTTCTTGTTCTCCAAACTGGAAGAGACGCGGTGCAGAGGAAAGAAAGAAGCTTGTTTTGTTAAAGTGGAGAACTTCGTGTGTAGAACCTGACCACTGGTTCCAGCGGCCACCCTCCTGTTCACAGCAACGTGCCCATAGGTGGATTCAATTGTCTTTTTATTTCTGATATTTTATTAAAATTTTATTTATTTATTTTTAAACTTGCGTTTTAGGTTCAGGGGTACGTGTGCAGGTTGTGACGTAGGTAAATTGCATGTCACAGGGGTGTGGTGTACAGATGACTTCATGACCCAGGTAATAAGCACAGCACCGATGGGGAGTTTACAGTCCTCTCTCCTCCCATCCTCCACCCAAACTATGCTCTCACTTAGAAGTGGGAGCTAGGCCAGGCGCGGTGGCTCACGCCTGTAATCCCAGCACTTTGGGAGGCTGAGGCGGGTGGATCACCTTACATCAGGAGTTCAAGGCCAGCCTGGCCAACGTCATGAAACCCCGTCTCTACTAAAAATAAAAATAAATTAGCCAGGCGTGACATGTGCCTGCAATCCCAGCTAGTCAGGAGCCTGGGACAGGGAGAATTGCTTGAACCTGGGAGACAGAGGTTGCAGTGAGCCAAGATCACACCACTGCACTCCAGCCTGGCGACAGAGCGAGACTCCGTCTCAAAAAAAAAAAAAAAAAAAAAAAGAAGGGGGAGGTAAACCCTGAGAAGACCTGAACATGGAGAATGGGACAGCAGCACCGGGACCTCCTCAACTCGCCTGCGGACATTGTTTTCTTGTCTAGAAATCAAGCATGCTCACCCCTGCATGTGGCTGTCATTGCCGTGGGGGTGTTCAGGGGCACCTCCTTGTCCTAGTGTCTGTCTCCTGTCCTCTGTGGCAATACAAACCAGGACAAGCCTCACTCCCCAGCCTCTCTGTAGCCGGGTGTGGCCGTGGACTGAGTTCTGGACAAACAGATGTGGGTGGGACGGGTGCGTTCACCCTGAATGAGAAGACGTTCCCTTCGCATTTTAGGTCTCTGCTCCTGAGAGGTGGAGGCGGCTGGCAATGTTCTTCCCTATTCTGTCACTTTTCTTTTCCTTTTTTTAGTAGGGTCTTTTTCAGAGTAAAAGTTTCTCTCTCTTTTTTTTTTTTAGAACAGTTTTAAGTTCACGGCAAAATTGAGTGGATGATACAGAGATTTCCTACAGCCTCCCCCACTCTCAGCATATCCCCCGCTGGTGTGAGACCTTTGTTATCACTGATGAACCCACACGGGCACATCACCGTCACCCAGAGCCCCTCGTTGACATTAGGGCTCCCTCTTGGTGCTGGACGTTCTGTGGGTTTGGACAAATGTGTCCTGACACCTGTCTTCCACTGTGGTGTCACACAGAGTTGTTTCACGGCCCCGAAAATCCTCTGTGCCCCAACGATGATTCTTTCCTCATGCTCTCCCTCCAAGCGCTTTGCAAACCCGATGTTTTCACCATCTCCATCGTTTTGCCTTTTCCAAGATGTCACAGAGTTGGAACCATACAGTGTGGATGATTTTTAGATTGGTTTCTGTCCCTTTGTCATAAGCAGTGAAGGTTTCTCCAGGTCTTTTCATGGCTTGAAAGCGCATTTCTTTTTATCACTGAGTAATGCTCCATTGTCCGGAAGGTTCTCCATGTCGATGAAGTTCAGTTTGTCAGTTTTTCCTTTTATGCATTGTCCCTTGTCCCAGGGCTGAGAGCTGAGATGACTCGGATGCTGAAGATCGTCTCCTGCTTTCTCCTGAGGGGCTGATCGCTGTGCATTTGACAGTGACGTCATGGTCCACTTTGGTTAAGAGGCACAAGGGTGTCTGGGCCTCCTTCCACCACCCTCGCCGTGCGGGGGACACGGAGTCCAGGCTTCCCTGTTGGGGTAGCACGGACATGGTTTTTCTGGGCTGCTTGTCTGGAGTACATGGTTACTGTCTAGGGGTTTTGTGTCCTACTCGGCTGCCCCTTTTTGAAAACGTGGCTTTCAGTGGGCTCTTCTGGGGCCTTACTTGGTGGTGTTTCCTGGCTGCCTGCTTCTTCAGCTCCAGGTCTGGAGTGAATGAGGCAGAAGGAGACCCCAGGGAGCCCCACCGCGTGTCTCCTCATGCCCCTCGTGGGCCTGCCCTCTCTCTCCAACTTTCAAATCACCCTCTGTTGTATGTGCAGTGTCCAGGCTTTCATTGTACTTAGTGAGAGAAACACGGAACGGGTATACGCTCTGCATTCCCGGCAGCAGGCGTCCCGGAAAAGATGGTGCCGGTCACCCGCTTCCACTAGTTGTTCCTGCTTCTGGAGACGTTGATAATATGAGAGCTCTTCCCTTGTGCAATTAGAGGGAAGAATCTAAACATTCCAAATGAGCGTGCATGGACCCTGTGTGTGCTGTGATTCCCAGGCTGGAGGCCGTGTGGGGAGGAGGAATACGGGCGTGGAGGAGCAGGGATGGCCCCAGACGCCTGCACCTGCCACGAGCCTCACTCATGCAAGAACCCGCCACAGGCCTCACGCACGGAAGAAGGACCCGCCATGGGCCTCGCGCACGGAAGAAGGACCTGCCACGGGCCTCGCGCACGGAAGAGGGACCTGCCGTGGGCCTCGCGCACGGAAGGACCTGCCGAGTGTGTCCTGGGGGATTTGGTGTTGAGTTATGACTGCAAGAAGTCAGCCACGCCCCAAGCATACCAGAATGCCATGGCCAAATTTATTCAACAGATACTCAGTGAGCTCACTTTGGAGAGGGTAGTGAGGACTTTTCCCAACACATGGTCATTTCTCACTATTTTTAAGTAGTCCTTTTAAACAGAGACACAGACCTCGTCGTCATATAGTTGGGCCCCTCCCAACTGACAGATGAGGAAAGCTAATGGAAGCAGAGGAAGTTTCTGAAGGTGACGTGGTCTGAGTGCCAGATTTGGGGCTGCAGGTCAGGTCTGATGCCCTGGGAGTGAGTCCCACCCAGGCACAGAGGCGTTCACAGCGGCACCTGCCTGCCCAGACCTCTCCTGTCCTCCTTCAGGTCTGTGAGGTTCTCAGATAACTTGCTCTTACTTGAGTATCTTGAATGATCAGTGACATTTTGTCCCATGAGCATGAATTTGATTTTTGGAAAAAGTTGATTGGAACAAAATCTGGTAAATAAAATAGGTAGGCAAGCTTTGCAAAAGCCGATTAGTGGAAAACGGGTTAAAACCACATGAAAACCGATTTCTTTGTGAGACTCATAAAAAGACATTCCAAAATATTTTGAGCAGAGACTTTGTCATTAAAATAAATGTCACCTTTATAGCCAGGGGTTTCAGACAATGGTCAGCGAAATTTATGTTTTGGACATTTGTTTTTTATATACATTATATATTATATATCTATATATATTTGGATATTATCTTTAAGAAAATATGTAGTCAGTGATTTACTAAGTTGCATATTTTGATATCATAGTATAATTTACCAAGTTGCATAGTTTTAATATCATAAAACTATGTATATAGTTTGATTTTAAAATTTTGGAGCGCACTAGCATTTTCTTTTTAGTCTTCCACTCAGATCTTGAATAAAATTCATTAAAACACAAAAGTGGCTGGGTGCTGGTGGCTCTGGTTGCTAGAGAGCAACTGAACGTCTGTTTCCCAAGCTCTTCAAAGACTTCTTTCTGGTGATACAAAACAAATTGTGTGTTTTTAGAACCAGGCGTCTTTAAGAAAGAGGAGCCACTCACCCTGGGGAGCTTCGGCACAAGCTCTCTATCAGCACCCTGTTCTGAGTGTCTGCCATGTCCGAGGGCCACCTGAGCTGTGACATGCTGCTGGAGCTTTGATGGCCAACACAGAGCCTCTGCCTTTTCTAATGTGCCATGCGGTTATAGGGCCTGCAGTATCTAGATGATGCATTGAATGTAAGATTTGAGGTTTTGCTGGAATAGCTGGGACAGGCACGGGTCAGTGGAAGGTGCACGGAGTCCAGGACGACCTAAGCTGGGGGCGGCGAGGGAGGCCTGGAGGCAGTAAGTCCTCCTGTAGCTGGGGCGGCAGTGCAGCCTGCAAAACCAGGTCCCCTTCCTGCCACTCCTTAACAGTGTGACCTGGGACATGTTCCTTGGCCTGACCAAGTGTCAATTTAACAGTGGAATTACAGGTTACAGGACAACAGCGTTTCTCACAGCAAGCACTTAGTATGTGCCTGTCGGGTAGATGGACGGGCGGATGGGTGGACGCGTGGATGGGTGCATGGGTACATGGATGCGGACGGAGCAGCTGTAATACATGATCTCCAACACTGGGCCATGGGCGAAGGTCACCCAATAGGAGGGTCACCAAGAAGACCCTCGTGCAGAGGCAAGACAGAACATGAGGTCCCAGAAAGCAGTCTGTGTCTCCTTCATAATTAAATGACTTTCCCCAAAGTCAGCAAGTGATCATTACGTTTCAGACACGAGGGATCCGGCGTGCTTTCATGACATGCTGCTCCCAGTGTTTTCTGCCCTCATTATTCTTTTGAAAAGATCTTTTTCCCTCTCCCAAGAATTGCCTCTAATTAGACCCACCTCTCCAACAGATCACTAATGTCTAATTGGGGTTGCAGAAATATTTTTTATAGTTTAGTATATCTTGGTAAAAAAAAATTCAGATCTGTACTCATGGCCTTTCCAATTTTGAGTGTGTAAAACTGAGGTCAAATCTGCATTTTGGGGTTTAAGACACACAGTTTTTCTCCAGAAACAGAGCTTAGATTTTGGTATAGCAAAGGAGGAGTGAAAAAACCCTTTTAGTTATATTCGTCCTACAAATAGAATCCTTTTAGAAATAAACTAAAAATAAGTTTAAAACATCACGTCCTGTCACCTAATGGGGACAGCTGATGCCCTGTGTACATTTTCTAATACAGGAAGGTGCTACTCTTCCAGGAGGCCACATTGCAGACTCTCATGGGGGTCAGCTCTGTGCACCTCAGACATTGTCTCCCCAGGAGATGGTGCCCTTGATGGTGTGTGGGAGCCTGCAGCCTGCTGGGGGTCTGTGTCCCATTCAAGCTGGGTGTGCAGCATCCCTCAGGGCCAAGGGCCTACCTGCTGTGTGACCCTGGCAGGACCCACCTTCACCCTTTCTCTGGCCCCTGGTGCTACCAGCTCCTGCCATCTGGAAACAGGAGCCCCAGCAGCCAGGTATCCCACCACAAGAGCCTGGGTGTCCTGCCAGGAGAGCCCAGCCCTCCCCAGATCCTCTTCCTTTTCTTTTTCTTCTGCATCCTGAAGGTGGCGCTGGGTCTCAGGGACTGCAGCAGATTTCATTTCCATCGCCTCCGTCAGACCCTAGTGCTCCAGAAGGCAGTGTCAGTGTTCGCCCTGCATAGAGACCGCTCAGAACTCTTCGGAATGTTCCAAGGTGCTGTTTTTTTGAGTCATAGTAAAGACGAAGAAAAACATGTTTAAGATGCCTGCCACGTGCTAGGCACTGTCTGGACATTTGACATGTATTATCTCCTTTAATCCTTATAACCCTGCAGGGTGGATTCTTTAATATCATGCTGTACGTGAGTTATGGGAGCTGGAGCCAAGCCCCAAAGAGACTAAGTAATCTGCTGATGGTGGCTTACTGGGAAGCAGAGCTGAGATTCAAGCTCGGGGTATTCACGTTCAAAGCTGGGACTGGAATTCCCAACCAGAGATAGGGAAGAGAAGTTTCCAGAGGTGTCATTGGCATTCTCAAATGGGCATTACAGGTGCAGCAGTTAGGATGTATTTGGCTGCAGGAGACAGGGAATGACTTAAACAAATGAGGAATCTTTATTATCTGCTGTAACAAGAAGTATGGAAATAAAGTGATTCAGCATCTCCACAGCATCAAGGCCTCAGTTGCTGTGCATCTTTCCACTCTGCCGTATCCACGTGTGACTGCTTTCTGCCTTCGTGACTGCAGGGCAGCTGCAGCAGTTCCAGCCATCACATGCAGACTCCCACAATTCCTGTGCAGAGAAAGCAGATTTCTCTGCATCTCTGTAAGGAAGGCCTTTCTTAGAGGTGCCTCTGTCCAATTGTCAGACACAATGGCAAGTCATGTCTAAACTAGTCATTGGTGAGAACAGTTTCCTCCTGCTCGGTTCAGAGCAGTGTCGGTCCCTGAGGATGGGATGGGAAGGGGCTCAGGGTGGGGTGGGCATGGCCATTTTGTGAGCCAGCCCCTCCCGCCTGCCATGCAGCCCAGGGTGCACAACCTGGGACACGCCTGCACCAGGTGCTTCGTGTGTCCTGCGCCCTGGAAACGCCTTGCTGTTTCTTCACCCTGCTGTTCTCTGGCCGTGGTGAGAGGGTGGTGCGTGCCTGCCTCTGCTGACCCTCCAGTTTCCTTGGTATTGGTCAGCGTGCAGGTGTTAGGGTCTGCTGTGAGCGCGGCCTGCAAGTAGTAGGGTCTGCTGTGAGCAGTTCCACACGTAGTAGGGTCTGCTATGAGCATGGCCTGCATGTAATAGGGTCTGCTGTAAGTGCAGCCTACGCGTAGTAGGGTCTGCTGTGAGCATGCCAGCACGTAGTAGGGTCTGCTGTGAGCGCAGTGCTGTGTTCTCTGTGGGTTTCCTGTCCCCCAAATCAAGCCACCCTTGTCAGCTCTGTGGCTGTTGATGGCAGGAAGTACAGCTTTTTGTCTTTCAAATTCTTGTGCTGAGACTCTTCTTAGATATGCTCCACATGAACTGCTAAAGACGATGCCAGGCACATCATTCTGCTCGTTAGGAGGTGTATTCTTTTGTTCATGTCCCGGCATTAGTAACATCTCCCTTGAAAGTTTTGTGGGCGCCTTTAATCATTGCTTTTGGACTGGGAAGCACTGAATATTCTTCTTTAATGCTGGAAAAGATTACCGCATGCATCGCGCCCTGTGGAGTTCTCGCTGAGTTCTGTCTCTGTGTCCCCAGGAAACCAAAAAATGTGATTGATTAACCTTACAACTTACACTGTACCGTCTGCCCTGAGTAGACCCTCAGAAATTGATGGTGAAATATCTTTCAGGCTTTTATTAAAATTTACCTTCCAGACTTCTCTGCACCTGTGAGCGTGAAGTTTTCAGGGCCTGGGAGTACAGGCATTAGCATGATCAGTGGAGTGGAGTCAGGAGACATTCCCTGTTTCTGCCTCTGGCTGGCTGTGGCCACAGGCAGCTCGCCCGTTCTCCCTGGGTTCTAGTTTTCCCAGCTGTGGAGTGATGGGGGCCAGAGCCCGCCACTGAGCTGCTGAGATCCAGCAGGGTCTCCCCTTCTCTGGGGGCGTCTCCCCCTCACCTCTGGTCAGTGCCTCGTGTTAGTTGTCTGTTGCTGGAACAGATGACCTCGAAATGCTCAGCACGGCCCACGTGTGTGACCTCAGCTTTTGTGTGGATAACCTGGAATCCAGGCACACCTCAGCTGGGTCCTCTGCTGGAAGCCTTCCTCGCACGAGGCTGTGGTCTCAGGGTCAGTGGGCTGGGCTTGCTGCTGGTCAAATGTGGCTCCTTCTGGGCCGCTGGACTGAGGGTCTGGATTCCTCTAGCTGTTGTCCAGAGACTGCCCTCAGCTCCTGGCCATGTGGCTCCGCAGTGTGGAGCTTGCCTCATCTCAGCCAGCAAGATGAAGCCCAGATCTCTTCTCATCTAATCCGCCGAGGGACCCCACCCTGCTATGCTGGTTAGAGGCCAGCCTTGCTCTGGGGCAGGGACTCCACAGGCCACCAAGTCCAGGGACTCCACAGGCCACCAAGTCCGGGGTCCATCCCACACGCTGCTGACCATGGGCCTCTTCTGCCTGCAGCTTCCGGGGTTTTCAGCCACCTCACGTCACAGCTTCACCTCTGCCAGCTCTGCTTTTTTTATCTACCCTCCAGCTGGAGGAGGCGCCCTGACTGTGGGCTCTCCCACCCGACTCAGTGCTGTGCTGTTTTGGCCTCCTGGCTGGGTCTGTTTTGTCTCTGACTACCGGCACGTGGTTCCCCTTCAATCAGGTTTGTTTACGTTACCTGCCTCTCTGCTTGGTGAGGCTTTTGTTTTTGCTAGGAATGGCTCACTCCTGTGTTTCACTGATTTAGGTTCTGTTCAGTCAGTAAAGCCCATCTCAGTTCCTAAGCCTCATGAAAACTTTCCTTAGTTACTCTAACCTGGATGAGTTCTACTTTCTTTGAAATCCGTCTCAACGTACGTTATTATCATTTACCCTGGCTTTGTCACTTGTTAGCTAGCTTTTAAAACATTGTACAATTATTTAATTGTTCCAAACCTCAGTTTTCTTATCTGTCAAATGGGGATATTCACATCTACATCATGTGACTTGTGATAATTTCACTAGGAAATGAACATAAAAGCTCAGCACAGGGCCTGACATTGAATAACTGATAACGAGTTGTATTTGTTGAGTAATTTCTTTTCGTTGCACACCTTTACCTCTGCAGCTAGACAGTGAGTGTGAGAACAAAACCCACGTCTGCCATCATGGCACTCGGCACGGCCGAGGAGCTTGCTCAATAAATACTTGATCACTTGCAAGGCTAATTGGTGGTTGGTTGGTGGCCTAATCAACTTACTCTTTCAAAAATCTAGACAAGTCCATAAGCTGAAGGCTCGGACGTGTTTTATCCCGTGAGTTTTGGACGCAAGCAGTGCTCCGTCTTGCTGACTGAACTTCTGCAAGGAGCGCTTATGGGGTTAGAAGCTGATGAAATGCAGGAGCTTGGGATGGCAGAATGGCTGTGCTGGGGGCTCAGCTTGCATTGGGATGGCAGAATGGCTGTGCTGGGGGCTCAGCTTGCATTGGGATGGCAGAATGGCTGTGCTGGGGGCTCAGCTTGCAGTGTGTGGCTCGAGGTTCTGGGCCTTCTCCTTCTGAAATGGCCCTATGGCGTTTCCCACGCACGAGTCATCAAGAACGTGTCCAGGTCACTCTGCCTAATTTGCGTTACCTTCTAGCAATGTGACCTTGCATTCTGTCTTCCTAAAGAGTTTCATAATGAACCAATACAGTTAGTAGAAGGTTAGCTGGACCACAGTATTGATTAGTTAGAAACAATATCCAACCTTCTCATCATATCTGCTTATTGGTCTTTTTTACTATATTCATTGTCATCAGTGAATAATCATTAACCTGATAAGCAGGTCTTCAGAAAGCTGAAATAGTACCTGTAAAAAATTTCACTTGACTTGTTTTTTGTTTACCTAAAGGGATTACTACAAAAGTATTTCTTCATTCATATTGTCCATGTGGAAGTTAAGACATTGAACCTAGGTCAGGCACGGTGGCTCACGCCTGTAATCTCAGCACTTTGGGAGGCCAAGGCGGGCAGATCACAAGGGCAGGAAATTGAGACCATCCTGGCTAACACGGTGAAACCCCATTTCTACTAAAAATACAAAAAATTAGCCGGGCGTGGTGGCGGGTGCCTGTAGTCCCAGCTACTTGGGAGGCTGAGGCAGGAGAATGGCGTGAACCTGGGTGGCGGAGCTTGCAGTGAGCTGAGATCGCTCCACTGCACTCCAACCTTGGCGGTAGGGTGAGACTCCATCTCAAAATAAAATAAAACAGTAAAATAACATAAAATAAAAAACATTGAACCTAACTAACTGTAAGTTGCCAAAGTTAAAGCCAAAAATTAGCTCACCCTGTGTTTCTGAAATAATGTGTACACTGGAATCATTGCTAGTTTTTGAGGTAATGTTGCTACCAATTCTTCTCTTTAGGAAACTGTATTCCATCATTGCTGTTGGCAACATTTATTTTGACTTACTCCCAAATTGGCTTTTACTAAAGGTTTTCTTGTGGCTTAGCGTTTAGGGTCGTGAATTTTCCAGCTCCATTTTCTTTCTCCCTCGGTAGCTTTGCGAGGGGGACCCTCTCCTTGGCTCCTGTGTGCCACCCTGCACACTACATGGTCCCTTGGAGCTTGCTGTGGGAGCCACGCCCTCCCTCCCTGCGGCGCCTGTGCCCCCGCTCTGTGCCTGGGTCCATGCTGAGCATTCTTGGGAGCCCGCCTCCTGCGCCAGCTGGAAAAGATGCGCCCTTGTAGCAAAGGAAAGGTAATGAGAAGGAGGAGATGCTGTAAAATCTGATGGAGTGACATAGAAAGGTGGGAGGCGCCTCTGATTTTATGAGCAGAGCACTCCCCTCTTTTGTTAACATCCCCCCCTCTGCCATGGTTGATTGTTCCTGGCGAGTGCCTGGCCCGGCTGTGCCAGTCTACCTCCTTCTCCAGGAATTTGGGGTGACGTCTAGGGGTTGGCTTATCTTTGGGTGCCTGGTCAGGGGGATATCAGGCCCTGGTGTTCCCGGTGCCTTTGCCTCCTGCCCTGTGGACCTACGGGAGCCAGGCCGGAGTGAGAAAGAGAGAAACAGAGCTGGTGTGGAGAGAGGGGCCCAGCTCAGGGTGGGAGCACGTGCCTGGGGCTCGGCAGCCCCAAAGTCCAACGTAGTTCCCACCTCTTGGTCCTGAGACACCCCGGGCTCCTCAGGTTCAGTTTCCCTTTGCTGGCACTAGTTCGAGTCTGGCGTCCGAGCTGCTGCACTTGCTGCTGTCACTGTGCCGAGTGCACAGGCCCTGGCCCGCCTCCCTGCCCATAACCCGAGACCTGCTCAGCCTTTCTGGTTCGGTCACTCTGTCCTGCTGACAGCTGGCCTGGACCCTGGCTGTCCTCACCAAGTTCAGTGCTTGGTTCCAGCCCTGTCCCCGCCGTTCTGCCTGGCGCTGCGCTGGCTGCCTTGGTGAGCCGACCAGACTCTCGCCGCGCACGCCTTGGCCTGGTGTTCATGACTCAAGCTTAACCCCGCCGTGATCACACGTGCTTGCGCGTTCTGGTGTCTGCCCCTGCCACCCTCCCTGCCCTGCCCCTGTGTCCACCTTTCAGTTCTGCACAGGCTTCCCGAGGCCCCACACGTGGCGGCTGCTCCAGCCTCCTCCTCTGTGTGCTCCTGGCATCTTCCTGCTTGGTCCCTGCGTGGGACACACGCCTGCCAAGTGTCCCCACACAGCAGGAATGCAATTAATATTTCCTGCATGGAACAGAAATAGCCCTTCAGCTTACTGTGGAGAGAGGATCAGTAAGTCACCGTTGGTACATACGACAGTAGAGCAGATAGTTTACCAGGGATATTGTAAAACAAAAGCCCGGAGCTTTTCCTAAGGAGATGTCCTTTGACTTCCTGAAAGTCACTTGGTTGTGGGGATGAAAGTGGTGGGCCAGGGTGGGCAGGGACCTGGGCACAGGGGAGCTGGGCCAGGGGCATGCGGGAGACTCTCCATAAACAAGAGAAGGAGCCCGTCAGCAGCCATCCGCTTGGGCCTGGGAGGGAGTAGACAGGTCCACTCCTCGGCCTGCCGGTGCCCCTGTCCAAGCGATTCCTAGAGAGTTCCTCTGACCATCACTGTGGCTGTTCTTCTCCCGGCTCTCAGTGAGGCCCCAGGTGCCACCCCAGCCCTAACCCCCTTGCCTGTTCCCAGATGTGGACACACCCTGCCATACAAGCCCAGATGCAGACACGCCCCTGTCACCTCTGCCCGGATACAGACACAACCGCCCATGCCTGCCCAGATGCAGACATAATCGCCCATGCCTGCCCAGATGCAGACACAACCCCCCATGCCTGCCCAGATGCCGACATATTTCCCCCATGCCTGTCCAGATGCAGACACGCCCCTGTCACCTCTGCCCAGATGCAGACACAACCCCTCAAGCCTGCCCAGATGCAGACACACATGTCACCTCTGTCCAGATGCAGACACACCCCCTGTGGCTGCCTAGATGCAGACACAACCTCCTCACTTCTGCCCAGATATGGAGTCATGGGTACCCTTTCCCCCCAGTGGGTCTCTTGTGTCCCCACCTTCTCTTGACCTCTTCTCACCACAAGGCTCTGCAAGGATGGTGGCTTTCAGTTGCCAGAAACTTTTCCTAAGCATCAGAGCCGGCTTTAGGAGTGGGAGATGAAGGTGTGGCCTCTCTCCCTGACTGAGCGTAGTGTCTCATCTCTTACTGATGAGGGTCCTTCTCGGCTTCTGACCAGGACTGTTCTGAGTTCTCAGTCTCTCCCACAGCCTGTTTGCACAGGACAGGGGGGACACCAGGTCTTGGAGCTCACGCCTCCCAGTGGCCACCTCTGAAGTTGGGAGGCCTCTTGCTGGGAGACACAAGGAGCATCTGCAGCTGGTGTGCTCTTTCCGGAAAGCCCTTTACCCGTGGCTTAGACGTGCCCTGTTTCTCACTGGGAACTGCCTGTCTTTCCGTTCTGAGTGGTGGTTTCCAGGCAGAGCCCCTTCCTGTCTATGCAGCGGGCACTCACTCTGTAGGGACCTCCAGGCCTTGTTCACCCCAAGCCTGGGTGCCCACCCTGCCCCTGCCCAGCAAAGCCCCTTGGTAAATCTCGTGAGATGGTGAATAAACCCCAGCACCAGCTCGGTCCTTGGGCCTCTCACGGCCTGTCTAGCAGCTCCATTTGGACCTGCCCTCGGCCCGGCCAGGCCCACCTCACCAGCCACCTGCCCCAGGCTCCTCTCAGAGGGCTATGAAGAGCACAGCTGGTTTGAAGGTTAACACAATTAGTGGTGGGAACTGTGTCCCTCAGGAGGACTTGGGGGCAGGTGTGACAGAGGATCCTGGGGTAGACCTGGACCCTTCTTGCCTTTAGCAGTCGTCCTTTGCATTGAAATTCAAACCCCAAATTGGGACCGAAATGTGTTTGTCCCTTTGTTATTCCAGAACCGGTCAGGTGGACCTGACTTGTTTTGTCTCTTTCTTTGGGGAGAGCCAGATGTTTGAGTTATTTTATATTGTTTTCCTTGAAGTTAGAGTTCATTATCTCTAATCACATACTTGCAAGCGAGTGCTCTTTAATAGAGGCCTATTAATATGCTTTCTATTTTTTGCTCTGCTCAGTTTTATAGATTTTCCCAAGTAAGGTTCATTTTTGCCATTTAAGGAAAGGAAACAAAGACAGAGCTTCCTAATTATTCTCAGTAATTATTTTCCGTAATGTCCTTGAATATAGGATATCCTCTTGCATTTTCTGAACAGACCTCACATTCTTCTGCTTTTCTTGTTCCTTTGGAAAACATCATGACACTCCCAGCTGGCCAGCTCAGCCTCCCTGGAAGGGAAGGGACAACTGAAGTTCACCTCGGGACGGTGGAGTCCGCATCACAACTGCACCCAGGTGGCCACAGCGAACGACACCACCCTCCGTGGCTGGGACACCCGGAGCATGAGGTCAGTGAGCCCACCACACACGGGCCCCGCTTCCTCTCCTCCCTTAGCGAGCAGAACCGGGATGACGGTGGCGCTGATCGTGAGCCAGATGCATTTGGGGGCGCATGGTTGGTTTGTCTCCATCTCGTTCTTGCAGGAAATCATAAATCTTCATCTTGTTTCTTCACCCCAGATTAAGCGAGCACATCCACTGCCGTGGAACCGGTGCACCTCGGTGGCTGTTGAATGTTCCGTGTTGATATCCCTGCATTAACAGCAGTTGACGATGAAAACTAGGAATTGGGGCTTTTGTAACACTGAGCGAGATGGGGACCACAGGGTGCCCTTCTCTGATGAGCCGCTGCAGGCTGACAGCTGCAGTCCCCAGGTTAAGTCTCTCCTGGGGTCGTCCTTGACTGTAGCTGTGCCTTCTGGAGACACACCTATATAGGGCAATCATAGTTTGTCATTTAAGTAATTATACCCAACAGCCAGCAGCTCTAATGGAACAAATAAGAGCGAGTTTTCCGTTCCAGTTGTGATTTTGATAGGCAAAGGAGTGATGGTAGCACGTCTGTTGCCGTGGCAACGGAAGCCCACACAAGCTTTTTTAAGATACAGTTTATCCCCTCAGCACACCATAATTTATCACCGAGCTGAAAAGACGGATGTCATGCAGTAACTCGTGTTGATTCCAGGGTGGGGGCACAACTTTAGATTTAGTTCCAAGGCCCCTCTGAAAACTCAGGGGCTAATGAAGAATCAGTCGCCACTTCCTCCCTTGTGCACGTCTGTGCAGAGGGCTCATTTGGTTTCCTGATCAGAAGCTGGAAACCACAGACTCAGCCCGTGATGAACATCCTGCTGAAATCCATTTCTCCATGTCCTGTGGTCATCATGTCCTTCGTCTGCATGGTTCTTTGAAGGATATGAAGAATTTCAGTATCTGAAGACAAGAAACTCAAAGACTGATGTTACAGACCAAACAAATAAGCAAACAAAAAGATGCCCGTGGCTTTGATGGGCGACATCTGGCAGTGGCCTCATTTTGCCCGTGTTGTGTCTGTGGTGAGGACGTGCCAGCACAGCCCAGAGGGTCCTGGCGCCTTCTCACTGACTGTCATTTCTCCTTTTGCAGACAGCTTTGGTTTGCATGGAGCCAGGATGCCTTTGGTGCTTTTTTAGGTGGTGTGATGCTTTTGTGTGACAGTTACTGGCAATGGAGCATGCAGTAACCTTTAGTTAATATGTCGTGCCCGTGCGACTGTCCATCCAGTTCCCTGGGAATCTGCCAAGCTTTTAATTTTCTACCTTTGCCTGTTTCTCTTGAAAGATTTAAAGGTTTAGGTATCATATTTTAGGGAAGAAATATTAAGATATTGAAAAGGTGCAGGATATAAAAACCAGAAGATTTAAAAGTGGTTTAGGGATGGGAGTTCTAATGTGAGAGAAAAAAGATGAAAGGAATTGAGTTCATCTGCCTTGGAGAGCAGAGAACAATGATGGTCTTCAGATAAGTGAAGCAAATTACAAGGCACAGAAGTTCCCCATTGCTCATCAGCCCCACTGAAGCCTGCGGGTGAGGAAGGTAAACAATGCAGGAGTGATTTCAGTCCCGCCCACAGCAGTGCTGGGGAGGCCGTGCAGGCAGGAGCCGCTGGGCAGCTCCAGGCCATGGGTTCTTTGCTTTCCCGGTTGCAACCTTTTGTTTCAAGCCACTGTCCAGCCTCACTAGATGACCTGTCCTCTGGGATTCATGACATCAGAGGCCATAGGCAGGATATTATGACTTCAGACCCTGCGAGGAGCAGCCAAGGACCATAGGATCCAGGGCAAAGTGAGGTGTGTGAGTGCAGGTGTGCATGTCTGCCCTCTCATGTGTGGATGTGTGCGTGTGTGTGTACATACATATGTGGGTGTGCCCACAGATGCACACGTGAGTGTGAGAACGCATGTGCTGTGAACAGCCGTGTGACTCATTTCAAAGAGTCCCCTTCTCCTGCCCTGGAGCAAGTGGGTTGCACTGGCCACCAGCAGTGCTGGACCTGGAGCTGGTGTGGACAGTGGAAGGGTAAGCCCAGCTGACACAGCCCTTCCGGCTTCCATGGCCTTCCCCACTGCTCCTCCCTTTCTCTCTCTCTCTCTCTATATATATATATCTATAGATAGATAGATAGCTGGTCCCTTCCTGCTTCCATGGCCTTCCCCATTGCTCCCCACTTTCTCTCTCTCTCTCTGTATATATATAGATCTGTATATAGATAGATATTTTTGTGTGTGTATACATACATATATATGTGTATATATATATAAAATTTCCCAACACTATATTCTACCTTCATTCCCTGTCTTTTTCTTTTCCTTCTTCACTACATCCTTCCAGAAATGTGTCGGGCATCCTGTCCAGACGTCTGCCTCAGAGTCCCCGTGGCGGCTGCAGCCCCTCTGGCATGCTCTCATTCTCAAGATACTAAGTCACATTTTTAACGGCTGCAAAGCAAAATCCCTTCCGTGGCTCGCCCGGAGGGTCACAGATAAGCTCCTGGAGAGATGAGCGTGGCGCGACCGCACAGGGTTGCTGGGTTGGAGGCGCTGGTGCCAGCCTCCTCCTGCAGGGCAGGAACGCCAAGGAGACGAGAGCACCCTGGGCCGGGGGATTCGACAGGGTCCCGGGAAACCAGTCGTGCCTGCAGCACTCAGTGGCTTTGCATAATCCGTTTGCTATTTTTCTCTACTGTTCTTCCTTCTCCCTCAGCCAGATCTATTGCATAGAGAGTGCCCACGGACAGCTGGTGCGGGATCTTGACTTCAATCCCAACAAGCAGTACTACTTGGCCAGCTGCGGAGACGACTGTAAGGTGAAGTTCTGGGACACCCGAAACGTCACCGAACCCGTGAAGACCCTGGAGGAGCACTCCCACTGGTAGGGCCACTCCTGGCTGCTTCAGGAAAGAGGGGATCATGCAATTGATTTTGCTAATTACTTTGCCATTGGGAAAGACACAAACCAGCTTCGTTTGTGCTGCTGTGCATCATTCAATCAACCCAGTTTTATTTTTCCTAAAGAAACACTAATTCCAAATCTGAATGTTTGTGATTTATAAACATAGGAAAAGAAGAAAAACATTAAATTCTGTTTTCTCTTGAAACAGTGCTGGTTCAAGTATGTAAAAATAAATGTGCACAGATGTTCACACAGCATTGTTTGTAATGCTGGAAACCTGGAAACCACCCAAATGTCCATCACTAGGGGACTGGTTAAGTAAATTAGGTGACATCCATGCAGCGGAGATGAGGCAGCTGTCAGGAGAATGTGGAGCGTCTCTGTGTGGCTTTGGGAAGATGTCCGAGGTCACTCATTCTCCCTAACATATTATTTGAATGTTTTTAAATGTGCCTAGTACTTTTTGCTAAGTAAAAAGATCAAGTTGTACAGTGGCATGTACAGCATGAATCCATTTTTATGCAAATAAAACGTGTGTGCACATGCAGGGGTGTACACAAGTGTGAGTGACAGAGGTATGCAGAGGAAATGTCTGAAAGAGTAAGAGCCAAAAGCTCCTCAGGAATCCTCCCCCAGTCAAAGAGGGGCATTCCCTGCATCTCTGAATTGTTTGAATTACTTATCTGAAGCTATATTGTTTTTGCAATCGGAAAGTAAAAAGCCTGGATTACTAGTGCACAGTTTTGATAAATTCAGTGACTTGCTGGAATTTCCTGTGGTCTGAGTGGCTGGGCCTCCCTGTGCCCCTGGCCATGCTGGGTGCACCTCCTAGTGTCAAGCGCCCAGCACTGTCTGCCACCCGGGCCCTGGAGCTTGTTTTGGCCTCAGCATGACTGGGAGGCAGAAGCTCCCAGGCTCTAGGACCCGTGCCAGAAAGAAAGCTGATCCCAGTAGCCAAAACCAAGGACAGCCCTTGTGCCCCAGGAGGCCGCCATGCCCTGGTCTCAGGACCCACAGTCACTGCCAACTGGGAACATGCCGTGAGGCTTGTTTGATATTATAGGATATCGCTAATCCACATGTTGCTTCTGGGGCAGTTTTTTTTTGTTTTTATTTTCGAATTTTAGAAAGCTTGTCTGAAATATTGAGTGATCAGCCTTCTCCTCCTGCAGTTTTCAGCCAACATTTAGTCTTCCCTGTCTGTCTGTTGGGACTCAAGAGAAACCTACAGCAAACCCACCCTCAGCGGAAGACTGCCTTCTGTCAGGCCCTGGGATTGGGGCTCATTGCCTGGCAGTGTCTAACGTGAGGCCCAGCCTAGTGGGGCCCTCAGAGCCGGTGTGGCGTGTTGTTGGTGTTGCTGCGGGTGACGGGTCATTTCAGTAGCTGCTTTGCCCTCTGCAGGGTGTGGAACGTCCGCTACAACCACTCTCACGACCAGCTGGTCCTCACTGGCAGCAGTGACAGCAGAGTCATCCTTTCCAACATGGTGTCCATCTCGTCGGAGCCCTTTGGCCACTTGGTAGACGACGATGACATCAGTGACCAGGAGGACCACCGTTCCGAAGAGAAGTAAGGGCATGCACTGCAAAGCGGCTCACACCGTACCAGAGCCTCCTTTCCCCGCAGCCATCTCCCGAGCCAGGCTGTGTAGATAGAAAGCTTACAGGTGCGCGTCTGGGGGACACTGTCCTTCCCCCCTGCAGCTGTGGGGACCCACAGTTCCAGGGGTGCCGTCATTAGCAGCCCTGGTGGGAGGCACTGCAGGTGGGTTGGGGTTAGGTGCGGTTTTAAAATAGATCTCTCTGTGTTCGTGTTTGTATTCTTATTGAATGCAATAAGAATAATAATATTTTAAATCTGTAAGATTTAAAAGACTGTCACTGGTCTTCAAACTTGAGCATGAACAATAATGAGAACGAATATATCCCAGTCCTCACAGCACTCCCTGTAAGAGACGCATCCCAATCAGCGTCTTCACTGGCGTGGATTTGAGCGTGTTGGGGTCAGGTTGTTGGCCATCAGCTCATGGGCCTTCCACTGACTGGTCGCAGGGCTGAGACTCCAGGCCAACCTTCCCAGTTCAAACGCAGGTCCTACTTCGCTTCTAGATACTCTACAAAATGTGGTCAATCGTGATGTGTGTTTTCTAGTCATACCCTCATTGTTCTGGATTTTCCCCAAGCTTTTTCTGGTGCACTTTGATTTCCGATCCTAGGTGAGATGGGAGATTGCTAAGGGCACCCTCTTCATGCCCACATCTGGTCAGCGGTGCAGTGCCAGGGCCCCTGTGTCCTTCAGTGGCCCACCTTCACAAGTGGCAGCTGCTTCCTGGGGGCTGACTGGGCACGACTCAGATGCAACCGCAGAGATTCATGCCCCAGGTTCCAGAGGAAGGAGGTTCTGGAATAAAACCCTGTGAAGTTGGACAGTTAGAGCCCTGAAATATGGTGGGGTCTGTCACTCTGTTTTGGGATCCTTTGCACTGTTTTTTGTCTGAATTCTTCCCCTACCCACCTGAACTTGGTCTCAAATTCCTCTGTGAGAAGACCTCTGTCTTCGGACTCTCTTCTGCAGTGGCGATGGGCCCATCTGTTTGTCTTTTGACTCTACTGGCTTTGTTTTGTTTTTGAGACAGGGTCTCACTCCGTCACCCAAGCTGGTGTGCAGTGGCACGATCATGGCTCACTGCAGCCTTGAACTCCTGGGCTCAGGTGATCCTCTTACCTCAGCCTCCCAATTAGCTGGGACAACAGGTGCACGGCACCATGCCTGGCTAATTTTTTTATAGACACAGAGTTTTGCCATGTCGCCCAAGCTGGTCTCAAACTCCTGAGCTCAAGCGATCTGCCCACTTCAGCCTTCCAAAGTGCTAGGATTACAGGCGTGAGCCAGACTCTGTTGTTTTTCTGTTCGATCCTTAGAAACTCAGTCCGCCGTAGAATAGTATTTAAGCACACGCACGGTGGAGTGTGCCCAGTGGTCTCCTGGTGCCTTTGGGCCTGGCTTCCTTTACCATCCTCTCTGCCAGTGGCCCGGGGAGTCTGCACTTGCTCACCGTGTCTGTCCCTGTTAGGGAAGGAGCCCGATGGGCCCGTTGGTCGGAAGACTGCTGGAGTTGTCCTCCGGGCGGCGGCAGTGTCATGGGAGCAAGGCAGGAAGGAAGGAGGTGATCAGGGCTACACAGACGTCTTAGGACACCCCTCAGTCCTGATGTCTTGCTGCAGTCAGGAAACCATTATTCCCCCTGAGGGTTTGCACCTGGCATTTGTCACACAACAGCAGTTGGCCACTGGCAGGTCCACTTTGTGGGAAGCCAACTTCCCAGAGACCGTGCGAGTTCTGGAGGGTCCGTCTGTCTTGCTGTGGGGGGCGAAGCATTTTCCTACAAAGAAATGCAAAAGCAGTTCGAATGCGGTACACAAATTATGTGGGAATTTTTTTGTGAAATGGGAAGGAAAGTGCCAGAGAAGCCTGTGTCCGCTGGAAAGTGGCCACCGTGAGCCAGGCAGGGCCCCTCCCTACGCACACGCCATATGCTGAGGAAGTGGTGGCTGTTGTGTGAGGATCCCCTGGCCAGGGCTCCCAGTGAGGGTAACTCAGTCAAGGGAGGCGAGGTGGGAAAACATCCTGGGTGAGGCCAGGCAGGTCACGCCCCTGCTGTTCCCACTGGGCTAGGGTCGTCCTCCTCTTGGTGTTGTGGGGGGAGATCCTCAGTCCAGCCCCACTCCCATCCTAGCACGGCCCCTCGGGCCCCAGCCGCCGAGTCCTGCACAGCCAGGAGCTGGACCAGCTGCTTCCCAGGGTCCTTTCTGCTCAAGCGACAGGGGTTTTTACATCCTGTGTTATCCAGACACGGTGACCGCTTCCCCCAGTCTTTCCCCTGAGCAAAGGAAGCCCTTGGAAGACCTTCGACAGAATATCACCCCAGACACCCGTGGGCCAAGGACAGAAGCAACCAAGATACCACGTGCCAATGTCGCCGATTTCCATAAACCTTTTGAGGAACGCCTGCTCCTCACGGCGACAGTGAGGGTTTCTGGCTTCTGCAGGGACCACCCCACTGTCCTTAGCGTGGGCTCCTCTAATTCCTCCCATCCCACAGCGGAGAAAGCTGAGGCCCCGGGACCTCTCGTGTCTCCTGATGGCAGCACTCGCGTCCTCCCTGCGCCTCTCCTGGCCGGCCCACCGGAGCTGCCGAGCTCACGGCCGTCTCTGTTGCATTGCAGGAGCAAGGAGCCCCTGCAGGACAACGTCATCGCCACCTACGAGGAGCACGAGGACAGCGTCTACGCTGTGGACTGGTCCTCGGCCGACCCGTGGCTGTTTGCCTCCCTGAGCTATGACGGGAGGCTCGTGATCAACAGGGTGCCCAGGGCCCTGAAGTACCACATCCTGCTGTGACTCCCGGGCCTGAGTTATCCAGGTTCCACTGGGCGGTTATGCTCTTGGCAGGTTCTCAAACAGTCACAGCTCTTTGGCGGTGACTCATTTTCCAGGTGCTCCCTCTCTGGGAGAGCCGCTGTCCCCTTCCTCTAGCAGCAGCGTTTATGAATGGGGTGAATGGAGCTGTTGTCGACGGCACAGCTGACGCCCGAACCCAGCCCCTGTCGGCAGAGACGGAGCCCCACATTGTTATGTGAATAACAACGTTTTCTGTTTTAAGGGTGTTAGGAGTTTCACTTTTTAAAAAAATGTTCCTGCAATAGTAACTCTTCTTTCTCTTCAGAGTAAACAATGAAATAAAATAAATCCACGCTGCACAGATGCTCGGCTCATTCTTTCAGGAGCTCTGCCCTGTGACTGCATCTCCTGGGTCTCTGTCCATTTTCTCTTTCCTGACCCAGGAAAAATGCAGATGGACAGACGTGTGCTCTTCACGCCGCCCTAGGATGGAACTCCCGGGGGCCATGGGACTCCCGCTGGCTGCGGCAGTGGTGGGCGCCCGGCTCGCGCCCTGGGCTGAACTGGTGTGATGCATTTTCACTGCTGTAGACACAGGCTCTGCCCGTCCTGGGCCTCTCCTGGTCTCTGCAGCCTGTCCTGTGCTCTGTCCTGCCCACCTTGGCTGGTAGCCTCGGAGGTGCCGTCCTCCTTCACCGGGGAGCTTGGGGTTGGGCTCCCACGTCTCAGTTGTCAGAGACCCCACGCTCACAGGCCCCTACACTCATCAGTGCCTCTCCTTAGGAATCCTCAAACACTGTCCGTGCAGCCTCGGTTCGTGCGTGGTTCCCTTGGCTGTGCGGGGTCTGTCCTGTGCATCTGGTGTTCCCACTGGAGAAGCCACCCGGGCCCTGGACTCTGGGCTCGACTCCCGTAAGCCTCCACCTGGCCAGGTGTCCCTGCAGGGCCACTTCTGTGCTCTGCTGCCCCAGTCACCTCATCCGTAATGATGGGGAAGGACGGGCTGAGCTCCCAGGCCCGTCAGCTCCGGGCGCTGACAATTCTAGGACAAGCCTCGCCCAACCTGCAATGAGGACACATTCGTGCTGCAGCGCCCCCGCCGGCACGTGTGCTGTGCTGCTGAGGACACTGTGCACCCAGAGGGCCACGTCCTGGATTTTGTTTTCATAGATGGGAGTTCACAGCCAAGTGGAGGCCATAGGGGAAGGGTGAAAAGGTGGGGTCCTGGGGGAGAGGACAAGTGCTGAGGGGAGTCCACAGATGGGGGCCCTAGGGAGGGGTGTGTAGGTGGGTGGGGCTGTGGGGAGGGGCGCTGCTGATGGGGAGTCAGTAGAGGTGCACAGCTGGGTGGGGCTGTTGGAAGGGGCACACGAGTGGGTGGGGAATGGGGAGGGGGACGCAGGTGGGGGGACCGTGGGGAGGGGTGCGCAGGTGGGTGGGGCTGTTGGGAGGGGCACACGGGTGGGGAGGGGCACGCAGGTGGGTGGTGAGTGGGGAGGGGTGTGCTGGTGGGGGGGCCGTGGGGAGGGGCGTTCTGGTGGGGGGCCATGGGAAGGGGTGTGCAGGTGGGTGGGGCCGTGGGGAGGGTTGCGCTGGTGGGCGGGACCATGGGAAGGAGCACGCTGGTCGGGGGCCCGTGGGGAGGGGTGCACTGCTGAGGGGGGCGGTGGGGAGTGGGTGTGGGCAGAGACAGGTGTGTTGCAGACCCTCCAACATTTCTGCTTCCAGGTAAAACCTGCATGTGTGGGAAATGCGTGGCATCTAATGTCAGTCCTGCCTTCAGTTGCTGTCACTTGAAAGAAATTGTGTGTGTTTGTTTAACAAACATAAATTGAGTGCCTACTGTGTACCCACACTTCTAGATCCTGCAGTTGCTGCCACCATAGCTGTGATTAGGGCAAGTCTCAGCTCCCCTGGAGTGAGTGCTCCTGTGGGCCATCAGGTGACATGGGGACAGATGCCACAGAGGAGTACAGAGGAGGGGCCAGGGAGCGCTGTGGGATCCAGGCTCTCTGAGAAGGTGATGCGTGAGCCAAGGCCCAGGGTTGGGGTGGGGTGGTGCCTGGGTGAGTGGATCAGGTAGGGAGGCAGCGGGCTGGCGTGGGAATGAGGCAGGAGGCCCAGCCGTGGGGAACTGGAGATCCTGCCTGTTTGAGATGGAAGCCACTGAACAGATGAGGACTGAAGTTTGGAGTCAGAGGAGGATGGTTTACTGCCTCTGATTGGCACACAGCCGCTGGTGTGTGTACGTTGTGTGTGTGCAATGGTGAGGCCACTGTGCACCTGGGTGGCTGGCTTCTCATGGGTTAAACACACGCTCACCACACCAGTCAGCACTCACGTCTTTACCCTGGATCCTTTTCTAGAAAGGATCTGAAAAGTAAACATTTTAGACTTTGAGGGCCACAGTCCCTGTCCCTGTTCCTCTCTGTGGTTGTCCTGCAGACACACACCATGAGGTTACAAAGGCAGGCGGTGGATGGATGTGGCCTGGGGACTATTTGCCAACACCAGCCCCAGAAAATAAAACTTATGTTTGTGTAAATATCTATACACAGGTATTTCGACCCAGGCGTAATCACCAAGTGCTGGAAGCGACACAAGCGTCCTTCAGCGGTGAGCGGATGGCAGGGCCCCCAGGAGACCACAGGAAAGTCACGTAGAGAAGGCATTAGGTGAGCCCTGGGGCGAGGAATCTTCAGAGAAGGCGAAGATTCCCCTGAATCCTCCTTCAGAGGAGTCTGGGGGTGGGAGGGCACAGGACATGGGGTATCCAGGAGCCAAGCAAAGTGGGGATTTCCTGGAGGACTGAGGCACCCTCAATGCTGCAGGTGGGGCGTCAGATGTGGGGGAGAACGAGCTGGAGACGGACACGGGCATGGAGGTGTGGATGGCCCTGGGGAGGCCCCTGGCAGCTGGTGGACGGCAGGAGCAGCGTGGACGGCGGGAGCGGCGTGGACGGCGGGAGCGGCGTGGACGGCGGGAGCAGCCCGGGATGAGAGAGGTGGGAAGGTGGGAGCAGCGTGGGAAGGTGGGAGCAGCGTGGACGGCGGGAGCGGCCCGGGATGAGAGAGGTGGGAAGGTGGGAGCAGCGTGGGAAGGTGGGAGCAGCCCGGGATGAGAGAGGTAGGAAGGTGGGAGCAGCGTGGACGGCGGGAGCGGCCCGGGATGAGAGAGGTGGGAAGGTGGGAGCAGCGTGGACGGCGGGAGCAGCGTGGACGGCGGGAGCAGCCCGGGATGAGAGAGGTGGGAAGGTGGGAGCAGGAGCAGGTTGTGTAAAGGAGACAGAACAGGAGGAGTAGCCCCAGGGCCTGTGACCACACGGAGATTTCTTTTTTCTTTTTCTTTTTTTTTTTTTTATGGAGATGGAGTCTTGCTCTGTTGCCCAGGCTGCAGTGCAATGGCACAATCTTGGCTCACTGCAACCTCTGCCTCACAGGTTCAAGCCATTCTCCTGCCTCAGCCTCCCGAGTAGCTGGGATTACAAGCGTGCGCCATCACGCCTGGCTTATTTTTGTGTTTTTAGTAGAGATGAGGTTTCACCTTGTTGGCCAGGCTGGTCTCAAACTCCTGACCTCAGGTGATCTGCCCGCCTCAGCCTCCCAAAAGTGCTGGGATTATAGGCATGAGCCACCATGCCCAGCTGAGGATCTCTCTCTTTTTTTTTTTTTTTTTTTTTGAGACGGAGTCTCGCTCTGTCACCCAGGCTGGAGTGCAGTGGCCGGATCTCAGCTCACTGCAAGCTCCGCCCCCCGGGTTCCCGCCATTCTCCTGCCTCAGCCTCCCGAGTAGCTGGGACTACAGGCGCCGCCACCTCGCCCGGCTAGTTTTTTGTATTTTTAGTAGAGACGGGGTTTCACCGTGTTAGCCAGGATGGTCTCGATCTCCTGACCTCGTGATCCGCCCGTCTCGGCCTCCCAAAGTGCTGGGATTACAGGCTTGAGCCACCGCGCCCGGCCGGATCTCTCTCTTTAAGAAGGAGAAATATCTGTATTTCTAAATGCGGACAGACTAGTCCAATGGAGAAGCACAGAAAGGGGAGAAGGGATATCATGGAACAGGAAGGTGAGGGTGCGATCTGGCGAGCAACTCCAGATGAACAGGGTGAGACGTTCTGTTAGAGAAAGCGAGTGTGTCCCCAGGACAGCACCCAGCGCCATCGTCAGCGTGGCCACGGTGGGGGTCAGGGGGTCATCTGGGACCAGCGCCATTGTCAGCACGGCCACAGTGGGGGTCATCAACATTACTTCTATTTGTAAAACGCACACACTTTCAAACACAGGACATGGTTTTGTCTTAAGGACCCCTTGTAAACAGAGCAAGCATCCCCCTTCTGAGGATTTTGAAACAGCCTGGCGGCACCTTGCCCAGCTCTGTCCGCAGTCCGGGGCGCAGGCCGTGTCCCCTCATGCAAGTCTCTCAGGCTCTGTCTCGAGCAGTTCCTACCCAGAGGCAGCCCAGTGACCAGTTAGAGCAGTTCCTACCCAGAGGCAGCCCAGTGACCCGTTAGAATAGTCCGGATGCAGCCACGCAGAGGCTTTGGGGTTCATTGCAAGCCTCCTCGTTGCCCATGCCATTTTCAGAGCTAGGCCTGCCTCCCTGTGGGTGGGGTGGTGGAGGGACCGCACTGGACAGCCTCCTGTATAGATGGGGTTCTTCCCTCCATTACCCGGAAGCCGTGTTGCCAGTGATGGGATTACATGTGGACCTTCTTTAGCAGGACCTGGGGGGCGGGAATATGGGGAAACAAGTCAGCCTCGACCCATCCTTCCAGCCCCTCTGCAGTGTCAGGTGCTGTGCGGCATCACCTGCGGCTGTAAACGGCAGGGTCCGTGCCAGAAAAGATGAATGTCACCCATGGTGTACCCTGGCCAGGGCCTGACTTACCTCGGCACGTGTCCAGCTGTACAAAGCAGGGTCATTAGTAACCCACTTTCCCCGCAGGCATCTCTGCAGCACGGGCCTGGCAGGGCTAAATTTAGGAGCAATGGGCGATTTTGGATTTAACATTTTTCATGAGCCCCTTCTGGGCTGTGCGGCCCAGCGAGTTAGCACTGCTCTTAAATGGCTGGGCCATGGCTCTCCATTCCTGCTCTCTGCCTGGCCAGGTGATAGGAGGGTCGGCATTAATTGAGAATCATCTTCTGACAGCAGCAGGGGAAGCGCTGCCAACCCACAGCAAGCATCATGCAGCGTCCTCAGGGTGTCCTGGAGCTGGAGCCGGAAGACCCCTCCCCACACCCAGGGCACACGCTGCAGACTGCAGGGCCTCGCTGTGTGGGCTGCGGCTGCCCCATTATCTGTGTGGCTCATTCAGAAGAGCTGTGGCTGCTCCTCTAGGATGTGAAAAGCTGCGGTGTTGGGGGCAGGGTGTGAGAGCCCTGGATGGGCCCTTTAGGGTGTCACCAGTGACATTAGGACAGCCCTTGTTAGTGGGAACTCCAGCAGAGCCAGCTTTAGTTCAACAACAGGACCCCAGACAAAGTTCTCGGGGGACGGAGTTGGGAGAAGCAGGCCTTCAGCAGGGCGGGCGAGCCTGCTGCTGTTCTCCCTGAGACACTGTGCTAGGCCCTGCAAAGGCTTCTCCTGTAGCCAGATAGGCAGAGACTGAAGACACCAGAAATGGGGGACAGGGGATCAGAGGAGGGAAGGAAGGGGTGGGGGACAGAAGGCAGAGACCAGATCAAAGATTTATGGGCCCCTGAGGACCTCAGGGCTAGAGACAGTGGGTGCCAGGCAGGGGACGGTCAGGCTGGGGTGGATAGGTGGGCGGGTGGAAGGGTGGATGGACAGATGGGTGGGTGAGTGGATAGTGGGTGGGTGGGTACAGGTGGGTGGATGGGTTGATGGATGAATGGATGTGTGGATGAACTGGTGGATGGGTGGATGAGTGGGTGGATGGCAGGTGGGTGGGTGGGCGTAGGTGATGAATAGTGGATGGGTGAGTGGATGGGTGGATAGACAGTTATGTGGATGGTGGATGGGTGGGTGAATGAATAATGGGTCAGTGGGTTGGTGGGTGCGTAGATAGGTAGGTGAGTGGGTGGATGGATGCGTGGGTGGGTGCATGGATACCTAGGTGGGTGGATGGTGAGTGGATGAGGGTGAGGGGTGGGTGGGTAGGTAGATGGGTGTGTAGATGGATGGTTGGTTGGATGGGGGTAGGTGGGTGGGTGGTGGTTGGATGGGGGTGGATAGGTGAGTGGGTGGCTGGATGAGTGGATGGATGATGGGTGGCTGAGTAGGTGGATGGGTGGTGGGTAGGTGGATGGGTGGGTGGATGGATAGGTATATAGGTGAGTAGGTGGTTGGATGGGGTAAGTGGGTGGGTGGGTGGAAGAGCTGGATGGGTGGATGGGAGAGTGGATGGGACAGTGGGTCATATCTTAAAACACTAGTAGGCATCATTGGCTCTGCTAATTTTACCCCTAAATGCTGAATGAGGAGATACCGAGTTTAGAACAGTTCTAGAATTGGGTCCCCACTTTCAGTAAATAATCCAAAGCTCTTAGTCTATCTCAAGATAAAGTGTTGATGGGTAGAGGAGAGGGTAACTGAAATTCTGCCTTGTATATTTGTATGAAATATGTGAAAATGAAAGTTTTTAATTCCTTTGAGACATTGAAAGCCATAAGCTGGGTCATTTAAAAGCAAGATCCCCTAAATAGAGATGGATTAAAATGGAACTTCCCAAGGTATTCTGTGCTGCGAGTGAATTCAATGTGACAATTTTGCAAATAGAAAGCAGCACATAGAAGGCCATTTCCTAAGAATCAAGAAAGATGGCTCCGTAACTGACCGCACCCCTCTGTTGATGGATTTTGTCCTTTTGACTTCTCCTGATACCCTCTTTTCTAATCTAACAGAACCTTAAGAACATGTCCCATGCACCAGTAGAGTGGCCAAGCTTCCAGAACAATGCAGGGACTCGGAGCCCATCACAGATGCCCCGGCAGTTACGCCGTCGTGCGCTTTATGGCCTCAGGAAGTGACGATGCGGATTGTGATTGATTAGTGTTTACTGAGCCTTGCTGATTGGATCTCTGCATGGCTTATTGAAGGGGCACTAAAAATCACGTAGGGAACAGCCTGCGAGTTTCTGGTTTGAAATGCTGCCTTATGTGTAATAGCACTTAATGAGGGTTTATTAAGTCAATCAATCAACTAATCATCAATCACGGCCCTCTGACCCAGCCTGCCTTTTCATCGACATCCCCGCATCTCTGTCGTAGCTGACATTCTGATCAAACAGATGGGCGGCCCTTTCCAACGAGCGCCAGATCACCTTTGTCTATATTGGCTCTTCTTTGCAAATCCTTTGGAAGTCCTCCTCCACCTGGTGAAATTCTGCTGATTCTTGAAAGCCAGCTCCAGTGTCATAGCCTTGGGGCCTTTCCCTGTGTCTCCTCCTTCCCTGACTGTGTCCTAGAATCCAGTCCCTGAGCTGCCTGATGGAGGAAGAAGCCCCATTTCCTGGTTTACACGGGCTACCATGTTAGTGCTGGAATAGTAGTGAGCGTTCCCGTGTCGGTGCTGCAGTAGTGATGAGTGTTCCGTGTCGGGAACACTGGAATAGTGAGCGTCTCCGTGTCAGTGCTGGAATAGTGAGCGTCCCCGGGTCAGTGCTGGAATAGTGAGCGTCCCCGTGTCGGTGCTGGAATAGTGAGTGTCCCCGTGTCGGTGCCTCATGTTGGTGCTGGAATAGTGAGCGTCCCCATGTCGGTGCTGGAATAGTGAGCTCAGTGCCCCCTATGTCAGGAAGGGCAGGAACCCAATCCCTCAGTGTAAGTCAGACTCTGGAGGTTGCTCTGAGAAGTGTGGAGGTGGAAAGGGAGAGCGGGAAGGGGCAGAGCAGGCATGGCCCCAGGACCCAGTTAGGCAGCCCCCGGGACATCAGGCATCAGCCCCAGAGCTTCACTCTTGGTATAATTGGTCATCTTCACCTATTTCTATAAATTCATTAAGAGGAAAGCATAACGATGTCTTTCTGAACGATGGACACTTTGCAGATTACAAAGGGTTTTTAAGAATGTTTTGCTTTTGACAGCAGCATCAAATACAATTCCTGCAAATACAGGAAGCGCAGGTTCAGCAGGTGGCACCCTCCTGAGGCCTCACGGCTTGCTGTGGGTTCGGGTTCACCTCTTCCCTCTCTCGTTCCTGAGTCAGGTTCTGGTTCTTCCACTGCATAGACATCCTTGGAGTGGCCACTGGCTGCCAGGGCCCCTGTTCCACCTTCAGCAGGGAGCGTGTTCCAGCTCCAGCTGTTGTTGACAGGGGCCGTGAGATCATGGCACAGCGTCTGCCCACCCAGCCAGCTGCGTCGGGCAGTGGCTGAGTGTGCAGTGAGCAGCTCTCACCCTCTCTCTGTGGGCACAACACCCACCCACCCACCCAGTCCCTCCATGCCAGATGGGAGGTCTGGGGAGCCCCTCCAGCAAACACGCACCCTGCCTTGAGGCCTGGGACAGGGAGGAAATGCATTGCCAATAACCTCTAAGCTCACAGAGGCCAGCCCGGGACAGAACCATGCAGCCAGCATGGGGCATCTGCCAGCACGGGTGGGCAGTGAAGAGAGGACGGCTCCCCTGAATCCTGGAGGGGTGGGGGCACCAGCCAGGCATGGAGCTGGGTGGGCACAGGAGGGTACGGGTGTCTGTGCGGTGCGACTGCAGCAGCAAGACTGTGGTCTGGATTTTATAGGCTGTGCGCTGGGCCTGCACGTGGAGGAAGAGCCAGCCCTGCTGGTTCTGAGGCCGCCTCTGCCCCCGGCGAGGGAAAAGGGGGCTCTCAGGGCTGCCTACCAGTGGCCCCGGGGCCACCCTTAGCTTCCCAGGAATGGGTGGCCACAGAACCCTGAGCTGCTCCCAGAGGTCTCTCCTAGGGGAAGCCCTGCCCTCTCCCGCTCCCACCTGGCAGCAAGAGTGGGCGGGGAGTGAGGGCTGTGGTGTGCAGCAGGACTGGTCAGGGAGCAGCCCTTGAGGGTGCTTCTGGTAGGGTCCACCTGCCTCCCAGGGGCCTTTGAGATGCACCTCTGCAGGCTTCTCCTCAGCACTCCTTATCTAGCATGTCGGCCCCACAAAGGGAGGCCTGGGGGCCTCTGTCCATTGCTGGGTCCTCAGGGTCTGGCATAGCGCCCCTCACAGAGTCGGAGTGTGGTCACACTTGCTGATGAACCAGCCTGGCTAACCCCCTGGAGCCGCATGGTTCAGGGCCCACAGCTGGGGCCCTCCAGCGGCGCCATCACATGACAGACCTCAGACTGCTGTGTGCCCTCCCACCCTCCTGATGTGGCACCCACAGACCAGCAGGGTCTTCAGGCAGCCCGTGCCCGAGGGGACTCACCCGGCCCCACAGGCCTTTCCACTGGGCACCTTCTTCTTCTGCCTTTTTTTTTTTGTTTGTTTGGAATAAGTAGCAGGGTCTTTATCATCATCACCAGTAACAGACTCTAAACCCAGAGGAAAGCATTCAAGAGGTTTTCCTGCTCAGCTGCTGGTTTATTTTAAACTGTCGGAGTTGATAGCCCAATCCACTTTTTGATGTAACTATGATGGTTTTAGGAGATTTAGACATGATTTTTTTTATAGCATGAAAAAGAAAAATAGAACTGAATATATGATAATGATGAATCCTTCAACTTTTGTGTCTGAAATGGCTTCTAGGCATGAGTTATTGCATAATAATTCATGCCCTGTTGTGTCTTACTGCTTAATAAGCCTATGGAAAATGGTGATGTCGGAACTGCCTTTCTGTTGTCATTTTGGTGCTGTTGAAATTGTGCTTGTGTGGCAGTTGAGGGGAGAGCTGAGGGCCATCACTGATGAAGCCATCAAGGGCACCCCCAGGAGAAGCCGTTCACGGGCCGCATACCAGAGGTCGGGAAAAAATGAAAAGATCTGTCGGCATCAACTTCTCCTCCAACAAACCACAGGATTTCCTACTAATACGGCCACCAGCTTCTCTCTCTTCAGGTGTCTCAGCCACAGAGACGCCGACTCAGTCCTGGACACACGTCTGAAGTTGACATTGTGTCTTAGGTGGAAACGGCCATTTGCATTTGCGTAGGTGTGGATTTACTTGCACCCGAGGCCTCCGTCACAGGGCATGGCTCCTGACATCCAGCTCGAAAAGGGCGGAGAATCCTTAGGGCCGCTGGTCCCACGTGGCGGACCCTGGTGCCTGCCTTTATCATAGCTTCGGGCCACAACTCACCTTCTCACTAGACCGTGAGCTCATGGGGCTCAGACCCCTTCTGCTCTCGCCTCAGAACCCACCAGCAAAGGCCTGCGGCCGAGCCAGTCACTGTGAGCCAGAGGGGGGTCAAAGCAGGTGTGAACGGAGCGTCTGCGTTAGTAGCGCATTCTGCGCAGTTTCACTAGTTGGGAATCTTTATTCCGAGGAGTTAATCCAAGACGTGTTTTCTAAGTAGCTCAGGACAAGGACTGTGGCCCAGGTGTTTCTCTCACCACAGAGACGACTCTGACACGCACTCGGGCATTGTGTGAACGCTTCGCAAACACGTGCACCCGGCCACTGACCCGTCGCACAGCGAGCCCTGATCTGCGCTGTAGGAAAATGGCACTTGGGGAGGGAAGAAGCCCCGTGGCCAGGAGCAGCCTGGGCCATGTGTGTTACACACAGCAATAGACGGATGCTCCTGCCCGCCTTTCTGTCCACCACTTTCCAGCCAGGAGACACGGATCAAGTCCCTTCTCCCCTCTGGGCCTTCGTGTACAACACAGGGAAGCTGACCTGTGACGGCCAGACTCTTTCAGGTCTGGGTGGTTCCTGTGCCCCAGGACCAGGTGTTCAGGCCCATCAGGCCCCGTCCTCTTCCCAGGGCAGAGCCAGTTCTGTCTGTGGGCTCCCTGGGAAGAATGCTGGGAGTCAGGGTTAGTGAGGACAGGGCAGGAGCTGCACCCCGAGGGTCACTGGAGGCCACAGAGTCCTGTCCACACCGTGACTGTGACCCAGGGCCCATCCACAGGTTTCCTTTGTTCTGGTGAGCAGGCCACAGAAACTGGCGCCAGCAGCCAGCGGAGCTGCAGAGTGATCAGGCGACTGCTATCGAGGGCGATTCCGCTGCCGCCGCTGCCCTGAGGGACCCTCTCAAGGCCTGGGGACCCCTCAGCCCGCACGGGAGGCTGGCTCACAGGCACGGCCAAAAGCAACTTTGTTTTGTCTTCAGCCGGCGGCTTGTGCTCATGTACTTATACACAGGAGAAAGTGCAGTTGGCCGTGGGAGAAGTTCATTTTGTTTAATTTTTAATCAGAGACCACTGCGGAGTGGCCCTCGACAAATTCGAGTGCAGAGGAGAGCTCGTCGCATGGGGCTCCTAAGCTCGCGGACAGAGCCCCAGGCCGCTGCCTGACCCTCCAGCTGGAGTCAGGCCAGACTCCAGCGACACTTCCGGAATGCTCCACACAGCCGGTGTCCTGCTTCCCCACCCTGGGAGCACCTCACGCGAGTGTCCTCGGTGATTCTGCATCTTTAGTCCTCCCCAGTTTTTGTTTGTCTGTTTTTGAGACGGAGTCTCCCTCTGTCGCCCAAGCTGGTGTGCAGTGGCGCAATCTCGGCTCACTGCAACCTCCACCTCCCAGGTTCAAGCGATTCTCATGCCTCAGCCTCACGAGTAGCTGGGATTACCTGCATGCACCACCACGCCCAGCTAATTTTCGTATTTTTAGTAGAGATGGCTGGTCTCAAACTCCTGACCTCAAGTGATTCACCAGCCTTGGCCTCCTAAAGTGCTAGGATTACAGGCATGAGCCACTGTGCCTGGCACCCGCTTTAATTTTGTTTGACTTTGTGGCATCATTTAGTGGAATGGGGTCACGTGAGTTTCGCAGCCAGCGGTCCTGAGTTGGAATCATGGTTGGGCCACTTCACTACTTGGGGCAATGACCCTTCTTCTGGGCAGCAGTGTCCTCATCTGTAAAGAAATGGCATTAATGCCCTCCTCCTGAAGGTGCAGGATCTATGGCGAGATGCACGTAAGGTGCCTGGCGTGTGACCGATGTTCAGGCACTGGTCCCTTCCCTCCATTTCCAGAAGCCCTTGTGTGTTCGTGCCTCCCCAGCTCACTGGAGCGTCACACCTCAGGTCTTCCCTGGGCCGTGTTCTGCTCTGAACCCTTCTAAGCATGACAGAAAGTGGATTCAGCCTGCCGGGCAGGCAGGTGAATTGCACGAAAGTGTCTGCCTCAGTGTCCTCGTCAAAGGCATGTGGCAGATGCCCTTGGAATGAGGATGAGCCCTGCCACAGCCATCAGCTGTCTGGACATCACGCTGAGCAGCACCCTGCAGCCTCCCTGGAAAGCTGGTGTTCTGTGGCCTCTGCAGCTTGTCTCGGCCTCGCCAGGCAGGGTGACAGAGTGACCTCCTGGCTGGGCGTGATTGTGGTGCTGGTCAGCTACCTGTGAGAGCAGGCAATCTAGCCGTCCTCTGTGGACCTGCACGGTGCCATCCAGACACCCACAAGGAGAGTGTGGTGATGTGGGGAAGGAGGGAGCCCAGACACTGCAGAGGGAACAGACCAGCCTGGACTTCCCTGTGGATAGAGCCCCGGTGGGTGAGGCACCCTGCTTCCCCACTTGCCTCCAGCATGCAGCTGCAGAGCAGGGACCGTGCAGATCAGTGCACTGCGATGAACAGCCGGGCAGTGTGCGGACAGCACTGCAGACCCAAGCTGGCCACATGACGCGGGGGCGCCCGAGTGCCCAAGAACTGACAGCTCTTGGAGTCTGCAGCCACACGGCAGGGCCTGGTTCATTCCCGACTTCCTGGTGCACGCCCTGCGCACCTTCCCTGTGCAGAGCCCACCTATGCTGCCCACTGCCTCCACAAAATTCCTCCTGGGAATGACCCTCTGTAACCAGGACTCGTGGGCCATCGTGGTTATGACTATGTGCTCGGCCCTATCACATCCCACCAGAGATCAGAGGCCCCGGGAAGCACCTGCAGTGCTGGGGTTGCAGAGCAAATGAGCTCGGAGCCAGGATTCAAGGCCGGGGCTGAAAGGCAGGGCTCGGCTGCCTCTTGTGTGTTGACGTTTAGCACGATGTTTGCAGGACTGTGTGTGTCATTGTGCCTGGATTCATTCTGGATTTGGATTTCTACTTCATTTTTAATATATTTAATTTAAAGCAACTATCTGATTTCTGGGCTGATATTCAGAGGTCAGAAACCAAAAATGGAGAGAGGGCAATGCGATTCGTGCTTATCTTTGAATTATCTGCATGAAGCACAGGGCCTGGGCCATAGCCTTCACTTAGATGTTACTAATAAGTGAATAAAAAAATCAAATTCCATAAATGGTCTGTATCTTATGCAAAATAATTTAAAAATGTTAAGAGGAGACTATGAAACAATAAAATGGCAACCATTAGACTTACTCTTTTTTTTTTTTTTTTTTTTTTTTGAGACGGAGTCTCGCTCTGTCACCCAGGCTGGAGTGCAGTGGCCGGATCTCAGCTCACTGCAAGCTCCGCCTCCCGGGTTCACGCCATTCTCCGGCCTCAGCCTCCCGAGTAGCTGGGACTACAGGCGCCCGCCACCTCGCCCGGCTAGTTTTTTTTTTTTTTTGTATTTCTTAGTAGAGACGGGGTTTCACCGTGTTAGCCAGGATGGTCTCGATCTCCTGACCTCGTGATCCACCCGTCTCGGCCTCCCAAAGTGCTGGGATTACAGGCTTGAGCCACCGCGCCCGGCCTAGACTTACTCTTAAAGCTTGACCTGTCCAGGTGTTTAGAGCAGAGTGGTGTATGATCTGTCCAATGGAGTCGTGGTAAAGTAGTATTTGAGGCCATTCATTCAGCAAACATGCACTGGGCTTCGGATGCTCTGCGAAGTACTCAGGATAGAAAGCAAGTAAAACACACTCTCCTGCTTGGAAGGGCCCACAGCTTAGTCCATTCACGTGAAACAATGGAGGCGGGACGTCAGGAAAGGCCCATCCGCATCGCGGGTGCAGAATCCGAGCTCAGGGACCCAAATTCCCCCTTGAGAGGCAGCTGGATGTGGGGCGGGGGTTGTGCTCCTCTTTCCAGCTGTCTTGGGCCCCACCTGAGGCAGAGGCAATGGCCCGGCAGCGTCAGGAAGGTTCAGAGGGCTGGTGCTTGTGGCCCCCGTCTCCTACACAGTCAGGATCAGAGCCCTAAGTGCCACGCACAAGCCTGAGAAGAGCGAAGGGTCTCCTGACCTTCGTGCCTCTACAGTCAGTCCAGACCCTCGCAAGGGGGAGCTGCAGAGACCCTCTTGGGGCATCTGTAGCGAATAGAACACTTTGTCTTCACAACAGCCAAGCGAAGTTCTTCCTCCTGCTGAGGGAACAGATCCCGTGTGACCTTCACGCCGTCATGGATTGGAAACTGCTAATGTGTGTTCCTTTTGAAATATGCAAGATGTTGCGCGTGATTAAACTGAGGGAAGATTAAGGTGAGTTACTCCTTTGTTTAAACTTTGGCTTCTTGGGTAGTCTTATTAAGGGAAGGGATTTAAAGTGCCTAAAAATTCAATAGGACAAAGGGCATGTTGTGGTTCAAGACTGATGTATTGCCATACAGGATGCGATCTGTTCCAAAGGACGTAAAGCAGTCAAGTGAGCTCGCTGTGGTTGGAGCCGGCCAATTACAACACCTCCTGAAGTCACAGGGACGCAATCTGCAGGCTCCTGGGATGGCTTGGCTGGCAGCTTGGACAGCTGGGCTCCTCCAGGCGCTTCCGAGCCCCCTTCCGTCCTGTCAAGGTCATCCTAGCCATTCCCCTGTGGCTGTCTCCCCAGCCAGTGGCTAACGTCACCTGCAGACCAGCCTTTAAAGATAGGATGCCCCTCGCTTCCCTTCAACATCCACTTGACTTTTTGCAAAATCCTTATCTTAGACATTCCTCCTGATCCTTAAGACATGTCCTTTGGTGGGGTCGTCTCTTGGGGCAAATCCATTCAGGGCTCACAGCAAGAGGGGAGCACACGAAGGAGAAGAAGGACTGGATTAGGGGACAGGAGCATTGGGAGGGTGTCAAATTCTCCATCTCTGTGTTTTGTGGCTTCTCTGAGTGTTTCCTCGTGGGCACTGGGGGGAGGATGTTTGCTGTGGGAACCAACCAGTGTCAACGTGAGAACCAAGTGCTGCTTGTTGAGTGAGGCCTGAAGACCTGGAATCTGGAGTCAGACAGGCCTGGGCTTGTATTTCACATCTGCCACTCATTGTGGGGCCAGGGTGGCAGTGACTTACTTTCCTTGTGCTTCGGTGCCTGCATTTGTTAAGTGGGGATAATAGCATCTAATTCATTTCGATGAGGATGTTCTCAGGCTTAATGCTATAATTTATGGAACTAGTGCTTGGCCCAGTGCAGAACCTCAAGGAATGGCGGCCACTTTTACAGTTATTACCACAACGATAGTGTTATTATCACTCTTACTCCTACTTCCATTACCATGACTACAATGCACGGTGCAGAAGCCCTTCAGAAAGCGCAGAGCCCCTTGCAGGTGCGAGGACTGATTCCGGGTAATGTCCAGGCTCACCTGATGAGGGCTGTAATTACCCAGAACTTGCTACTGGTCTTTCCTGCCGGTAACCCTTGCAGAACAGCCACTGGGAGCCTTTTATATTGTGTGTCATAAAAACAACTCTGATTGGGTTCTTATGAAGTAGGGTGTGTAATGGCCCCACCTGTCACCGAAGCAGAATGCATTTCCAGATTGAAAACGACGAGGACTCTGTTGCTCCTGTGCGGGCGAGCTGTGACTTGCACTTTGTAGCTGCACACACTGGCGCATCCTTGTGCACGTAATGACTGCCTCAGGCCAGTGTGTGTATGTACAGATGGCACTGCCCTTCCCTTCAAGCTGTGCTAGTGAAATACCTCTCACATCCCTGTGAGGCCCAAGCCTCTTCCTGTCTCAGCCTTCTTCACTCTCATCTTAGCCTTTTTCTTCCTAGTCGAGGTGTTGATGAGTTAGTGCAGTCACTCATTCACACCAACAAGCATGTATGGAGGGCCTGCGGTATAGCAGCACCGGTGACACCAGCTAGGAAACCAGCGTGTAGGCTGCCCACTCTGTGGGGCACACACATCGGGGCCCGAGAGAGCAGGAGGAGCTTGTGTGCTTTCTGCTTGGCTGAGGAAACCAAATACAGGGACAAAGGGACAAGTCACCCAGGCACCACACTGTGCTCGCACATGTGCAGACATCCCGCAAGGGTGGACCCCGTGTGGGGCCTGGCCTGTGCCCAGCACTGGGTTAGAATGTGGCATCGTGCCTGTCTTAGTGAGCTCACACCTAGATGAGGGACGCTCTGGTGAACACACAATTTAATCTTCAATAGAATCCAGACAGGTAAATGTCAGGTTTTAGAAGGGGAGAAAGACCACGTTTGGCAAAGAGGCATATGATGGCTTTGAAGATCTGGGAAAGGTGGAGCTTGAGGTGAGTCAGGCCTGTGCTGGGATGAGAAATAGGGGTTTAGCCGAGGAGACTCATGAGATGCAGCCAGAGGAATGGTGCCAGGGTGCACACACACGGGGACCCCCTGCCACGGAACATACACAGGAGAACCCCCTGCCACGGTACACTCACACAGGAATGGGATGTGAGTCAGACAGTGACGAGTGATGGTCCCCCACGCCAGGCAGACAAGCTGAGGTGGAGCTAGGTGGCAAAAAGGATGGAGAGAGGTCCCAGTGTGTGTGGTCCGTGGCAGGGGGTCCCTGTGTGTGTGCACCGTGGCAGGGAGTCCCCATGTGTGTCCGCTGTGGCAGGGGGTCCCCGTGTGTGTTCACTGCAGGGCAGGGGGTCCCCCTGTGTGTGCACTGTGGCAGGGGGTCCCCGTGTGTGTTCACTGCAGGGCAGGGGGTCCCCGTGTGTGTGCACTCGGGCAGGGGTCCCCGTGTACCTGCATGCACACGGTGCGCTTCATGCACACAAATATGAGTTGACCTGGAAAGGACAGACTAGCTTGGAAGCTGTTGTAATAATTTCGGGTAAAGCGGTTTAGGCTCGATGCACTGGCTGTAGAACCGGAGAGGAGAGGCAGCTTTCATCCTGGGGAAGGAGTGGGAGATGACACGAAGGGTGGGTTTGTGAAAAGGAGAAATAGGTGTCAGGGAAGAACCCTAAAAGGCCCCTGGACCTGATCTCCCAAGAAGACACGCCTCAGCTACTCTTGTGATCATTAAAATGTGACAGAGTTAAATCTTCAGTAGTCAGAATTTCATCCTAGCACCCCCTCCCATCTGCAGAGCACTGATACCTGGTGTTGGGAGTGGTGGCCAAGACTCCAGAGAAGCAAGTCAATTAGGTGCAGTTCTACCAGGGGAATTTAGCCAGGGAAAAGGCAACCCTACCTGAACCAGAGCATCCACCAGGGCCTCAGGATGCCCCCTGGAGAGCCCCACTGGCCGCCAGTCTTCTGCAGCTAACAGGCTGTGGTCAGGCAGGCAGGGGTCAGTTGGATGTTGGGGTAACCTAGCATGCACCTGCCTTCCAGCCTAGAGGACTTGGGAGCTCCTGCAAGCAGGCGAGGTGACCCTCTACAACCCAATCAGCCAAGCCCTTCCGCAGACATCACCGACCCCAAAGGGCTGACTACACTCCCCTTTAAAATTACAATCACAAACCAATACCTCCCATAATAGAAGCTATTTTCATATATAAATCAATATATTTCCCTTTCTCTTTCTGTAAGGAAGACAGAGGATTGTAATTTATTTCTCTTTCCTTCTGTGTATAAACTAATTTTTTCTTGTTATAAAAGAAAGAGAATTCTAATTTGCTGCTTTGGAACAAGCCCAGGAATGGAGCCTAAGTATGTGGAGGGAACTCTGGAGATTACAGAGTGAAGTTCAGCTGACCTGGTGCCACAAATTAAGCTGCAGTCCACTTAAGCTGCCAACAACAATAAATTAAGCTATTGTGCTTGGAGGACATTGGGATTGGCACTGCATAGGATCAAGGCTGTATTAAGTGGAGGCACTTACTCCCTCGCTCCTGCCGCCAGCCCTAGCGGAGGGGGCTTGGCGTCTACTTCTCCTTGAAATGCGTGATGTCTGAACTTCATTTCAGCGCGCGTATCATCAGCACGGTGCCCCAGGGTGCTGAGAGTTCACGTTGTTCTTGGTCATTTAACAGGGTAAGGGTGATAAAGTCAGGAGATTCGCCTTTGACGAAATAACATGAACATTCTCTAAAGGGAGACCTGTGAGTAGTAGAGGTGGGCTGAACCACAAGACGCACTGATGAGGCCCATACTCTTTTCCTTTTCATCTGAGGCCATTCTGTCTGGCTCTTCATACCCCCAGAGGCCAGTCATGGTTTTGTTTACAAAATGACATAAGGTAGCCTCTGGAAACCTTGTTGTGGGATGACTCAGAGGTGATGAGCCTCAAATGAGTTGGAGGTTCTAATAAGGGGGTTACATATTCCACGCTCCCACCACTGCCTTCAAATCTATGGAAATCTTACAGAAAAGAGTGTAGTCAGCCACTTGGGGTCAGTGATGTCTGGGGAAGGGCTTGGCTGATTGGGTTGTAGAGGGTCACCTCACCTGCTTGCAGGAGCTCCCGAGTCCTCTAAGCTGGAAGGCAGGTGCACGCTAGGTTACCCCAACATCCAATTGCACCTAATTTACTTGCCTCTCTGGTCTTGCTGGTCTTTCCTCCAAGTAAATCATTAGTTATTCTGAGCTTGTAGAGAGGGCTAAGGTCACTCCTTTTCTCTTTTTCTTTGTCTCTTCCCCTTCTCTGTCTTGTATTCCTGTCCCACATACAGGCATTTGAAGTGGCTCATAAATCAGTCATAGCAGACAATGCTGCTGTCGGGAATAAGGGCAGAAAAGAGGATCCACAAATGGGCGTGAGGAGTTCAGGGTTCCCAGCACGAGTGTCTTCTGGTGCTAAGTCGTAGTCTGCAGATGCTGTGCACTGAGACACTTTCCCTCACACCTGTCACCATGCCCTCCCCTCCCCTGGGGTGACTCTAATACAGCTCTCCTTGCTCTCTGGAATGTTCTAATGTTCCATAAATTAGTCGACGCCCATCCAACCTGAGGCAGGATGATGCAACTTGTGGCTTCCCAGAAGCTTGGATTTGCTCACCAGGGCCCTGTCTGGGCCTCTAGCCATTGATTTAGCAGGTTCAGTAAGCAGCTTGTGCTGTCCAGGCTGACCCCTGCCTGCCTGACCACAGCCTGTTAGCTGCAGAAAATTGGCTGGTGGGGCTCTCCAGGGGGCATTCTGAGGCCCTGGTGGATGCTCTGGTTCAGGCAGGGTTGCCTTTTCCCTGGCTAAATTCCCCTGGTAGAACTGGCTGGCCTCTCCTGACCGCCATGGCGGAGGGCTGAGAGCCCACCTGCTGCAGCTCAGCCCTGCATATCCACCTGGAAAGGCACACGTCCCTGCGAGGGACCCCGTCTGGGTCCCAGGATGGCTGGGAGGTGCATTAAAGCTTTCTCTTCTTTTACTCTTATCTGGTGAGTCTGTGTTTTTTTGGGTAGGGACCCACTTCACTTGTTTAGAGGAATAATGATACATACTTTTTACCTTTCAGACAAGAAATTTAGTCTTTAATTACATTAAAATATAGGGAAACATAAAAACACAAAAGCAAAACAGATTCATTTGCAAAAATGAACGTATTCTTGGAACTAAAATGCAGCTCTCGGAATGAAGTTCTGTAATGACTTAGAGCAACACAGTAGACCATATATTCAACCCCGGTTTTTCTAAAAGAGATGAACATGCTGTTTAAATGACTGTTTTTGTTGTTGTTGTTGTTGTTGGGGTTTTTCGATGGAATTTCGCTCTTGTTGCCCAGGCTGGAGTGCAATGGCGAGATCTTGGCTCACTGCAACCTCCGACTCCAGGGTTCAAGCTATTCTCCTGCCTCAGCCTCCTGAGTAGCTGGGATTACAGGTGCCCGCCACCATGCCTGGCTAATTTTGTATTTTTAGTAGAGACGGAGTTTCACCATGTTTGTCAGGCTGTTCTCTATCTCCTGACCTCAGGTGATCCACCCACTTTGGCCTCCCAAAGTGCTGGGATTACAGGTGCCCGCCACCACACCTGGCTAATTTTGTATTTTTAGTAGAGACGGAGTTTCACCATGTTGGTCAGGCTGTTCTCTATCTCCTGACCTCAGGTGATCCACCCACTTCGGCCTCCCAAAGTGCTGGGATTACAGGCATGAGCCACTGCGCCTGGCCTAAATGGCTGGTTCTTATAATGATCCTTCACAGAGGGCTGAGGCTGGCATGCTAAGTCACAACACGGTGGTGGGATTACCGAAGGGGTGAGTACGGAAATCAGATCCAGGGACAGGCACTTGGTCCAGTTCCATCTTTGACAGCACAGATAGAAAACACCAGTGATGTTAGCTACACGTACAGTGGATAATATATTTTAAAGACTTGTTCCGTTGTTAGGTTGCAGCCACCACAAAAACTTTTCAAAAATCAGACCGTGGAGGTCCTGTGCAGCCCGTCCCTGGCCACAAACCCAAGTCGGGGTGGAGAAAGAATGCGTCCATTTGAACAGGTGCAGAGACCCTGTTAAAGAAGACATGCAACCGTGCACCCCGCAGCCCCATGCTGGCAGCTCCGTGTTCCAGCCTGGCTCAGCCCCGCACCGGCAGCTCCGTGTTCCAGCCTGGAGTCAGGCTCACCCACACATCTAGTCGGCCACTCCCCAAACCACCAAACTCATTGCCTCACAGTCCTGGGCATGCTGACAACCTGGGCTTTCTGCCTCAGGGCCTTTCTCCGACTGCTCCACCCCTTCATAGACCCTCCCTGTTCCCTGCCTTGGCTCGTCTTGAACTTTGGGCCAACACTGAGCTGTGCTGCAGCCACTTGAGCACACGGGTTTCCACTCCTAGACTTTTTTAGCCACCATACTGCTGCCTCCATGCAGACATCTTCACATTTATTTATTTATTTTTAAGATATCCAGGTTTTTGTTTGTTTTGAGATAGAGTCTCGCTCTGTTGCTCAGGCTAGAGTGCAGTGACTCGATCTTGGCTCACTACAACCTGTGCCTCCCAGGTTCCAGCAATTCTCCTGCCTCAAGCCGCCCGGTAGCTGGGATTACAGGTGTGTGCCACCGCGTTCGGCTGATTTTTGTATTTTTAATAGAGATGCTTTTGGTCATGTTGGCCAGGCAGCTTTTGAACTCTAGGCCTCAAGTGATCTGCCTGCCTCCCAAAGTGCTTGGGTTATAGACATGAACCGCTGTGCCCTGGCAAAGATACCGAGTTTTAAAATGTGCATCCACTCTTTTTAGTATCCAATCTATGAGTTTTTGACAAATGCATGCTGGAGCAGCCACCACCGCAATCGAGACACAGAATCCACCCTGGCCGGCTCCCCTGATCCGTTCCATGTGGCTGAGTCTCCCCTCCCTCCCCCTTAGCCACCGACAGCCTGTGAGCTGGTCTTCATCTTTGCATTTGCCTTTTCCAGAAGGTCATGTAAATGGAACCATACGTGTAAAAATACGATCAAACATGTAAATGGGGTCAAAAGTAAACATGTTTTACTAAACACGGTGCATCTGAGACCCCTCCACGCTGATGCAGGCGTCCGCGGTTCCTTCTTTGTCGCTGATGAGTGCTCTTTTGCATGGACGTACCACGGGTGACCTGTTCTCCGGGGCTGGGTATTTGGGTGAGTATGAGGACGAGGATGAATAAGGCTGCTATAAACATTTCATGCAGATTTGTGTGTGGTCATAGTTTGCTTTACTCTCACCTGCTCGGGAGAGCCCTAGTCATGTGGTAAGTGTTTGCTGAACTTGATAAGAAACTGCCAGTTTCCCGAGGAGGTTATGGCATTCTGCATTCCCGCCAACAGTGGAGGTGCATTACAGATGCCCACACCCTTGCCAGCGGTGATATGATCTGTCGTTTTAATGTTCGCCTTGCTGGTAGGTATGTAGAGGCATTTAATTGTGGTTTTCGTTTGCATTTCTCTAATGACACCATGTTGAGTCTCTTTTCGTGTATATATTTTCTATCCATACATCTCTGGTGAATTATCTATTCAAATTTTTGTCCTTTAAAAAAAACTGGGTGACGGTTGATTGTATAAAGAAACTGTGGTCCATAATCACCACAGAATACTACACAGCCATAAAGAAGAATGAAATTATGGCCTTTGAGCAATGGATGCAGCTGGAGGCCATTATCCCGGCGAATTGACACAGAATCGGAAAGCCAGATACTGCGTGTTCTTACTTACAAGTGGGAGCTAAATCTTGGGTACACGTGGGCATAAGGAGGGAACAGTAGATACTGGGGACTCTAAAAGGAGGGAGGGAGGGGGCCAAGGGCTGAACAACTTCCTAGTGGAAACCGTGTTTACTGTCTGGGGGATGGGATCAATAGAAGCCCAAGCCTCAGTTGGAAAAACCTGCACATGCACCTCCTGAATCTAAAATAAAAACGGAAATTTAAAAACTGCATGTTTTCTAACTGTCGAGTTTGAGAGTGCTTCATATATTCTAGATATAAGTTCTTCAGCAGATATGTAACTTGTAAATAATTGCTTTTAGTCTATAGTTTGTTTTAAAATTTTTGTTAACAAAAGTTTTGAATTTTGCTGAGGTCTACTTTATTAATTTTTTGAACCAAGCATGCTTTTGGTGTCATATCTAAAACCTAATTGCCTCACACAAAGTCTAAATAGTTTTCTCCTATTTTTCACTTAAGATCTTTACAGTTTTGCGTTTTCCATTTAGACTTGTGATCCATTTGACTTAATTTTATGAGCTATGGAAGGCTCTAGGGAGGCTCATTTTGTTGCATATGCGTTTCAATTGTCCTGCATCTTTTGTTGAAAAGATGATTTCTTGAATTGCCTTTGCAGCTTCGTCAAAAATCAATTGACTATATATTTGTGTGGGATTATTGGACTCTCTGTTTTGTTCCATTGATCTATGTATTTGTCCTTTCACTAATACCACATGTGATAAACTCATTTATTTACTTTAGGAGCTTTCTTTCTTCCTAGGATACTTGGAATTTTTCAGGTGGACATTTATGTTTTATGCAAACCAGAAACAGTTTTGTTTCTTCCTTTCTATTCCATATGCCTTTCATTTCTGTATGCTGCTGTATTGCAGTGGCCAGAACCTTGGTATCATGTTGAAAAGGAGTGGTGGGAGATGACATCCTTGTTTTGTTCCTGATCAGAGGGGATAAATTTTTCAATGTTTGACCACTAAGTGTGATGGCAAATTTTAGTATTTTGTAGATGCTCGATATCATGTTGAGGAATTCCCTTCTATCCCTATTTATATGAGCATGAACCAGTATTGAATTTTGTTGAATGCCATTTCTGTGTTTATTGATATAATCAGGCTTTCTTCTTTAGTCTGGTAACATGGTGGATTACGCTGATTGATTTTCAAATGCTAACCAGCCTTACGTGAAGTTGAAGTCCCATAGTGTTGATTTGCTATTTGTTTTAAATATTGAGGATTTTAGTTGCTATTATCTTGTGGAGGATTTTTGTGTCTTTGTTCATGAGGAATAGTGGTCTCTTTTCTTTTATTGTGGTATCTTTGTCTACTCTTGACATCAGAGCAATGCTGGCCTCATCAAGGTGAGTTGTACAGGCTTCCCTCTCCTGTTTTCTAGTTTTATTCCTCCCTTAAATGTTTGTAGAATTTGTCAGTAAAACCTTCTACATTCTGAGTTTTCTTTTTGGGAGGCTGAAATTGTCCCAGAGGTTTATGAGACTATGTTCTCCGTCCCTACCCCCACCTCCCTGCCACTTTTTTCCCCCTTCTCTGTTCTTCAGATAGGACAATTTATACTTTCTACCTTCAAGTTTTTGGGCTCCCCCCACCCTGTTATCTTAATTCTACAATTGAAGCCTGTTCGTGATTTTTTTTTTTTTTTTTTTGCTTCTGTTTTATTTTTTCAGTTCTAAAATTTTCATTTTTCTTCTATGGTTTCTATTTCTTTGCTGCAATACCTGTCTTTCTCTTTGTTTCAAGAGTGTTCACCTTTACTCATGGAGCATGGTTATACTAGCTGCTCGAAAGTCTTTGGTAATTCACACACCTGAGCCATCTCCAAGTTGCATGTGTCCTGGGTGTTTGAGTTATCAGACCTTGACAACTGGGCAGATTTTCCTAGTTCTTAATATGCTGAGTAATTTTGGATTATATCTTGGGCATAGTGGCTATGATGTTGTGAGATGCTGAGTTTGTTTAAATCAATGGTTTTCAACCAGGGATGATTTTGCCCAACAGAGAACATTTGGGAATGTCTGGAGACAATTTTGACTGTTCCAACTGTGAGGTACTACTTACTGGTTTTTAGTGGATAGAGACCACGTGCTGCTAAACATCTGGTAAGGCACAGGACAGTCTCTTTCAACAAGGAATTATCTTGTCCAAAATGTCAATAGTGCGTAAGTTGAGAAACCTGTGTTTAAATCTTCTAGAGAATGTTAAGTTCAGGCGAAAATGCTTTCTCACCTTCTATGGGAAGTGATTTTAGCATCAGTTCAGTTTTAAAAGCCTTTGTTCTATGTGCCATGATTGAATTGTGTCCTTCAAATTTATACATTGAAGCCCTGCCCCCAGTGTGATGGTATTGAGAGGTGGGGTTATTTAAGGAGGTAATCAGGTTCAGATGAGGTCACAAGGGCGAGGTCTTCATGATGGGATTAGTGCCCTTATAAGAAAGACCAGGGAGTTCTCTCTGATTGAGGACACTGAGAATGTGGTCATCTGTAAGCCTGAAAGAGGGTCCTTCCCAGAACTAGACCCTGCTGGCACCTTGATCTCATTCTTCCAGCCTCCAGGACTGTGAGAAAATAAGCTCCTGTGGTTTAAATCACTCAGTCTATGGTATTTTGTCATGTCGCCTGAGCTGACTAACCTACTCTGGCTCTGTGTTCTGTGCATGCACAGCCTAGAGGTAAGCCTAGGGTTCATGGCGGCTCACACACAGTATTAGGGGGACTTCTTCTCAAACTGTCTGCCCCCAGGAATTCCCCAGTACACTCAGGATCATGGGGGCACCTTCCACAGTCCTTGGCTAGAAAGCTCTGGTTTCTCAGCCATGTGAGAAACTGTATTGCAGTTTCGCCTGACTAGGGTGGTTGTCAGGGCAAAGTGGCAAGAGAAAAAAGAAAAAAATTAGTGGGTCCCCCAATACTTTTGGAACACAGAGGCCCATTTTCTCAGTTCCCCCAGCCAGAGGGATGAGGTTTTTCTGGTGTTTTAGTGACAACACCCCTGTCACTGACATAGTTTCAGGATGGGGTAGCCTCGGAGCAGGGCCAGGAGAGGAGACAGAGAAAGGACATTGACGCCCCAGCTAGCTCCCTCTGGTCCTCTTTTTCTGTCCTCTGGTCAAAAAGAAAGGGATTCTCTTGAAGGTATTTCCACACTGCTGAGAAGTGCTGAGGCTCTGGCTGCCTTCAGGACAAAGCTGAGAGATAAGGAGAAAGAATTCAATAACTTCATGCCTACTGGTCACCTGTCAAGTTCCAACTTCCCGTTCCAATCTGCCTGCTGTTGCCCCCTTTTTGGAGTCCTCAGGTGCTAGCTTTTTGTACACTGTCAGAGTGTTTTGTTGTAGTTGGTGGGAGAGAGCCTGTAGTGGACTTACTGCATCTTGACCAGGACCAGAGAGATTTATTTTCCTTTTTAGGAAAGAGACAGGGAAGGGAGAGAGCAAGTGACTCGAGATGGTAAGTAGATTTTCTTTAGACATAGCGGATATTGGTTTCTTTTTTTGCACTACTTTGAGGTAGTGTGTTAGCTGGCGTGAGGTATTGTATTTATACGTTTTTATTTTGTTTCGTTGGTTTTTTTTTTCTTTTTGAGACAGGATCTCTCTCTGTCACTCAGGCTGGAGGGCAGTGGAGTGATTACAGCTCACTGCAGCCTCGAACTCCCAGGCTCAGTCCTCTCACCTCAGCTTCCAGATAGCTGGGATTACAGGTGTACATCACCACACCAGGCTACATTTTGTATTTTTTGGTAGCAACGAGGTTTTGCCATGTTGCCCAGGCTGCTCTTGAACCCCTGGGCTTAATTGATCCTCCCTCCTCAGCCTCTCAATGTGCAAAAATTAGAGGTGTGAGCCACTATGGCTGGCTGATTTTTGTGGTTTTTTGTTGTTGTTGTTGTTGTTGTTGAGATGGGGTTTCACCATGTTTCCTAGGCTGATCTCAAACTCCTGGGCTTAAGGGATCCTTGGCCGCCCAAAGTGCTGGGATTAGAGGCATGAGCCACCGTGCCCAGCCAGCATAATGTATTTTAAATGTATTCTTCTCCTTTGGCATTCCTCCTGAGGAAGGTTGATGGAGTTGGTACTCCAAATATGGAGGCACGAAAGTAGATGTGCTGTCTCGTTCCAGAGACTCCCAGTATATATTCTTGCACATTCCACATCGTTTCCAAGCCTGTTTTGCAGTCAGTCATGGCCACGTGATTGAGTTCTGGCCAGAAGTGAGCATAGCAATGAGTTGCAACCCTTTCAGGCCCTGCCTGAGGACCCTGTGCAACCTTTCTGCTGTGGTCTGTGCTCCCTTCCTGCTGTGGTCTGCACATCTGCGGGACGCGACCAACGGAGCTCAGTGGATGCTCTAGAGGCCCACAGGCCAGAGAAGCCCTGGACCCCTGAGTCACTGCATGAAGGAGATAGCCCCATGATGGCTGCCTGGCCCACATCAGACTGTAACACGAGCAGCTAGTGGGTTCTCATTGGGTTGAGTCGCTGAAATGTTTGTTATGGTAGCTAGAGTTGATTACCCTAACAAATACCATCTTCAATGGGCGATTTGAATCTCTCCCTGGTTGGACTGCTGAATGAAATGTCAGTCTTCTGATGAGTCATTTTCCGGCTCTTATTTTGGTTAAACCGCCTGTCAAATGGGGGTGTATTAGTCTGACCCGCCAATGTTACTTTTTGCTTTCCACAGCAACGTCAGAAGATAAATTGAAGCAATCTGGACGATTTCAAACCCTTCAGGGGAAAGAAAGGCTATAAAGCCAAGGTATCATTATCATTATTTTGGCCACCACTCTGCCGAGTACACAGATACAAATTATTAATCATCTCTTAACTTTGACAGAAGGATCGCTTTTGCAGTTGAAATCTGTGGATAATTTAAAGTGCCCTGTGCCTGCCTTCAGGGTGCCGCCTTCCCGCTGACTGTTGCCATTCCCTTGGGTGACATGGCTCGTAGGCACTATGTGCCTTGGCAGCTGAAGGATCCAGCCCCAGGAGCCTGAGGAGTGAGTCTGCTTCGCGCGAGCTCGCTCTGTGGACGGGATTTCGTGGCACACGTTCGGGGAAGCAGCACACCACCACCTGTCCAGATCACTTGTTAGATGTGGTTTAATTAAGCAAGGAGGGTCACTGTGGAGGAGACTGCTCTGCCTGCGTTTTGATTTGTGTGATGGTTAAAATGTTTGGAAGCTCCTTTAAGAAGCCAGGTGGTGTAGATGAAGGGGGTTGTTCGCCAGAGTGAGTTAGAAACAGCTGAGAGGCATCATGCCTGCTTTATTCAAGGCATTCCCGGGAAGCTGCGGCCTCTCAGCCCCCACCATGGGAGGAGAAGAGGAGACAGACATGGCTGTGGGGGGCCGGGGGGTCGGTGCTGTGGCTGATGGTTCTCAGTCCTGGCTGGCCACCAGTGCCCTGGGGAGTTCATTCTTCATCCCGGCCCCAGGCCCAGCCAGTCCTACCGCGGCAAAGACATCTGTCCCCTTCTCCTCCCTTTTAAACGTTTTTACTTTGATGTAATTGTAGATTCACATGTGGTTGTAAGAAATAATATAGAGAGGGCCCGTGCACTCTCTACCCAGCTTCCCTCGACAATGGCATCCTGTAAAACTACATTCTAATCTCACACCTGGGATGTTGACGTTGGTACGGACCAGCGATCTTTCAGACTTCCCTGGTTCTGCTGAGTAGTGTGTTTGGATGCATTTGGTTCTGTGCAATTTTGTCTCATGGTCGGCTCCCCTCTCGTCAGGACACAGAACGGTCCCATGGATGTAGGTTGCTGGTGCGTGGTGAGGCCTCCATAAATGTTTGTTGAATGACTCTTCAGCTCCTCTTTGACGTGGAATGTGGGAGTTCTGTGCCAAATCAGAGAAGTGCTAAGGAAGCAATTATCAGGTAGAGGACACGCTGGGGACATCCAATCAGGCCAACAGCGCTGGAAGAGTCTGGAGCAGGCGAGGTGACAATGGTGGCTGGCACATTTCTGTGCCACTGGCGCATTTCTGTATTAGAATGTGAAACAGATGAAGGTGTGTCTGTGAGTACATTTAAAAAATATTCAAAGTATGTTGAGGTGCCTAGTTCTTGTATCTGTAACTGGGCTACGTTGGTTGAATTATACTGATGGTTGGCTGAAGAGCTGGCTGAAGTATTTTCATGTTACTAGGGAGACATTTTAGAGTCTTTCTAGGACTTAGCGTCTGGTTGCCTCACGCCGTGACAGAGAGTTTCTGGGCCATGTATGAGAAGCTCGTTTGATCACACTAGTTGCTGTGCTGTTCTTCAGCCCACATTGATTTAGATCAATAAACCTCAGATCCGTTCACACCAGAATAGGCGCGGAGTGTCAGCATATCCACATCAGAAAGGCTTTCAGGGGACTTCTCATCTGCAGTAGACTCCCTAACTTCTGCACCTGGCTGGGTGCCTGCAGTTGGTGCTAGCTGGTGTTGGCATAGTGTTAACATGGTATTAGCATGCTGCTAGTGTGGTGTCCACATGGTGTCTCCATGATGTTAGCATGGCAATAGCATGGTGATAGCATGGAGTTAGCATGGTGTAGTGTGTTAGTTCATGATGTTAGCATGGTGTAGCATGGTATTAGTGTGTCTGCATGGTGTCAGCATGGTGTTAGTGTGATGTTAGCATGGTGTAGTGTGATTTAGTGTGTCTGCATGGTGTTTGCACAGTGTTAGCATGGTGTGACATAATATTAGTGTGGTGTCTGCATGGTGTCTCCATGGTGTTTGTGTGGTGTTAACATGGTGTTAGTGCGATGTTAGCATGGTGTAGTGTGATTTAGTGTGCTGTCTGCATGGTGTCTCCATGATGTTTGCATGGCGTTAGCATGGTGTTCATATGGTGTAATATGTTGTTAGTGTGATGTCTTCATGGTATTTGGATTCAGCTGTGATGTACTTGGAAGAGCCCTGACTTTGGAGTAAGATACAGGTTCAAATATCAGTCACATCACCTTTCTCGATACCGAAATTTCTCTGTGCCTCAGTTTCTTTCCCCATTTAACAATAGCTCCCCTTTCTTTCTTTTTTTTTTTTTTTTTGAGACAGAGTCTTGCTCTGTCACCCAGGCTGGAGTGCAGTGGCACAATCTTGGCTCACTGTAAGCTCCACCTACTGGGTTCACGCCATTCTCCTGCCTCAGCCTCCCGAGTAGCTGGGACTACAGGTGCCCGCCACCATGCCTGGCTATTTTTTTGTATTTTTGGGAGAGACAGGGTTTCACCGTGTTAGCCAGGATGGTCTCGATCTCCTGACCTCGTGATCCGCCCGCCTTGGCCTCCCAAAGTGCTGGGATTACAGGCGTGAGCCACCGCGCCCAGCCTAGCTCCCCTTTCTTTATTGAGTAGGAGTAAACGAGGCTTTCTGGAGGTGCCTCCACCATGCTTTGTGTATTGTTAACAGAGTTCAACAAGTTTTTTGCCCTGCAATTGACAGAAACCAAAAGACTTTTCTGTTTCTCACTGCTAAGGCCTGTGATCGAAAGTCTGCATCGTTTCTTGGCTAGGACAGGAGGGCACGAGCGGTTTGCAGAAGTGCAGCCGTCTCAGGGAGGCAGCACGTTATAGGGTCAGACCGTGGGCCTTCACAGCTGTAGGCAGCACCAGGCTGGATTCATCTCAACATACTTGTGACCGGGCGAGCCACGGATCCTCCTGCAGACAGGCGACAGACAACACGTGAGTCCCACATGGAGGTGCAGAGTATCGTGATGGGGAAGGGGTCTGGAGAGCTGAGACACTTTCACAGATGGGGATTACTGTGTGATGCAATTTTCTAAATACAAATATACAACCAAAACCTAATGTCATGCAGAGAAAACAGTTCAGAAGCAAAGCACTATGCTCAGTTCTGCTCTTTCCTTTCCCTAAACTAAAGGACCGCACTAACCAGACCCTCCCCTCTGGCATCAGCTCCACGTCTCTTGAGTCCCCAAAGCCCTAACAGCCACTGTAGCCTGGGAGGAGCCGCTGGGGGTGCACTGACCTCGCCCACCTCTTCCTGAACAGCCCCTCAGTCCAAGGCCGAAGTGCCTGTCACCAATGCTCTGTTTGACAGACTTGGCTAGATTCTGATTCAAGATGATTGACAGAGCATGGTGTTTATTTCCTCTCCCTCCTCAGGTCCCTTTAACACATGGCAGTGAAATGATGAACAGGCGAAAACTGGTTGGAGAGGAGTCATCAGAGAAGGAACTTTAAGTGAATCTCTTGATGATGGTCCGTGGATGGAGGGAGGAAGCCTCCTTGCTTATATGGAGTTGTGATCCAGGGTGGATGGGGGTGCATATGTGTTGGGGGAAGGCTGTGGGGATGGAGGGAGCTACTCCTGGCATGGGTGGCGGCCTTGATTCTGTGCGTTAATGGAACGTACTGGGGATGGTCAACTCTGGTCACGTTCACCCTGCAGTCTGACGGCGCCATTGCCCACTGACTGGCCCAAGTCACTCTTCTTCAAAGATTCTGAAAGGGCTGTACATCTAGGGTAGATCTAGGGCTTTTGCAGTGTTGGTGACTTAGCGTAAAGATCTTCAAATTACGACATTTTGGGGTCTCTGCTCACTCCCCCAAAGCAAAATTTGTCCAATGACAATCTACAAAACTCAAGTAAGCCTCCTTCTTAAATGTGACTGGAAATATTTAAGATAATCCAAAATAATCAAAGAGAATAAAAATAGCCTATGAAGAAGCAATTTAGAAAAAAAATCCTCCCAATAATTAGAATTCTCAGAGAGATTTAAGGATATAATGCAGCCATAAAACATGAACATGTACTTTAAGAAAAGAGCAATTGTGCCTCATAAAAGCTCTTAGAAACCTGGAATGTGGTAACTTCTGATTTTTTTTTTTTTAATCAAAAGAAAAGGGGAAATTTTCTAAAAAGTAAAACAAAGGAAGTGAAGGGGTAATGAGGCATGAAGGATTCTTCTAGGATAGACCACATTCAGCCAATAGAAGTTTTAGGAAAAGGAAACAGAGAAAATGGAATAGAGGCAATTTTCGAGTAAATAGCACCAGGAAAGGTCCCCAAATTGTCAGGGAGACTCAAATGTTCATATTGAAAAAGCTGTGAACTGCTAAGATGAATTTTAAAAGATATCTTCACATGTTATTGTAAAAATTCAGAACACCTAGTTTAAAGAGAGACTAAATTATTACTTAAAGAAAAGAATAATTCAACTACAAAGAAATACAAATCAGACTGGCAGTAGATCTCCAACAGCAACGAAGCGCAGTAGCATTCCAGGAGGCGGCAGGGTGATGTCTTTCAAGTGCTGACGAAGTTCCCACCTAAGTTCTACATCTGGATACCTATCAAATACGTTGGATTTTCAGACATGCAGTGACTTCTAAGGGCCCCAAGATCCTTTCTGTTTAGCCAGTATTGGAGCAGTTTTAACCAAGCATCCTTTCTTAATGAGTTATTTGAGCACTTGAAATAGGGCACTGAACAGGAACAGAGGAAATGACCGTCCAGGGTCTGAGGCGGCAGCGAGGGAACCAGAGGTCCCAGGGTGGCCCCTCCATGCAGGAGTGTACGATTGGATGGGCTCAGAACAGGTGTTCTTGGAGAAGGGGATTCTCAGTAGATTCAGTGGGGAGACTGGGCAGGTGGGAAATGCAAGGACAGGATAAAAGCAGAGGTTGAAGGAAAAAAAGAAAAGCCGTTAGAAAGAAGCAGAACAATAACAGTAACAAATACCCACTCAACCCAGCCAAGGCAAGCAGAGAAGCAGAGATGTCGTGGCCTAAATATGGAGCAGTGGGTCCAAACTGAAGCCAGAGTGAATCTAACTTAATGAAAATGACAACTGCACACACAAAAAAACCCCAAAAAAACCCAAAACTGATTCTAAGCAATCCATGAACTGCATAAGAAGCTCAAATGTAATTGGGACAATGGCGAATAGCATTAATATTTCTTCTTTCTCAACAAGGAAAAGGCAATTAGAAATTCTAGGGGAAAACAACCAGGTAATAAAGACAGGGCCCCAGTGTGGAACAATAAGAACAATGGTGGTTTTGAATAATTGGTACAGTCTAAGAAAGGAAAAGTGATTTGAGTTTGACACCAGGAACATTCTCCTAGGAGTGGCTTATGCTTTGAGTCAGTGGACGTAGATGGAGGGGTGCAATCCTGCGGCGGTGCTGGGCTCTGCAGTGACCCGTGCAAATCACCCGACTAATGCAGCTGGGAATGGGGCTCAGCCAGCCGGCTGCAAAGCGGCTCTAGGTGCATCTTCCGTGCGTCTAGGTGTGCCATGCAACAAGGTGCTGTCGGATGCCTGTGAGTGGAAATGATGCCGGTGTACCCGGGCCTGGCCCATAAAAACACCCACGTAGTGCTCCTTTGGCCACTTTCCCCTCCCACGGCTGAAACTGGATGACCCGGGATGACCGCGGAGTCCCACGCTCAAGATGTCAGAGCCTGGGTCCCCTGGGTCCCTGAGTGCTGAGGCAGAGGTGCCACTCCATGGACCCACTTATCTTCAGGAACACGTACATCAGCAAGAAGCAAATGATGGTGTTTATGCCATTTTATATTTGGAGGTTTATCTATAAGAGGAGTTAGCTATGCTAACTATTAATAATTCAGGTTAACTGGTTTTCAACTTTTTGGACTCTATAGACAAAGCACACAGACTTACTCAGGAGTGAAAATACAGCGCATGTGTCAGGAACCTTAATAAGGCAGGGCGCCCCTGTCAAAAGCAGAAAGAGGAAGCTGGTGGAGGACGGGGCAGGGGCGAAGGCTGGAGGCGCCAGTACCTAGTCCTGCACCTGTGTCTCAGGGATGGGAGTGCCTTCTGTAGTTAGTGGGGAGTGTCAGGTGTGTCCTGCACCTGTGTCTCAGGGATGGGGGCGCCTTCTGTAGTTAGTGGGGAGTGTCAGGTATGTCGCTTATTGTTGCAGTTAGATAATGGAAGGTACATCTGTCAATATTGATGTAACTACTGGGAGGCTGTAACAATAGTAAAGACAGCTAAATTCTTATTGATCGTAATAGGAAAATAAGCTGATCAAGAAATGGTGGTTTAACCTTCCAGAAAGATCTGGAAAGTAACCAGAGAAGAACTGGAATCAGAACCAGTTAAAAGCGGTTACCCCATGGGCAGGCGCAGTGGCTCATGCCTGTAATCCCAGCACTTTGGGAGGCCGAGGCAGGCCAATCATGAGGTCAGGAGATCGAGACCATCCTGGCTAACATGGTGAAACCCCGTCTCTATAAAAATACAAAAAATTAGCCAAGCGTGGTGGCAGGCACCTGTAGTCCCAGGTACTTGGGAGGCTGAGGCAGGAGAATGGTGTGAACCCGGGAGGCAGAGCTTGCAGTGACCCGAGATCGCACCACTGCACTCCAGCCTGGGCGACAAGCGAGACGTGGTCTTAAAAAAAAAAAAAAAAAAGGAAAAAACATAGGTTACGCAGCAGGGCTGCAGGTGGGGAGGGCTGTTTGGGAGCTGCCCAGCATTTCCCTTTTTCTTTCCTTTCCTCCATTTCTCCCTCTGTCTCTCTCTGTCTCTCTTATCAACCCTCCTGCACTCTTTCAAATGTTAAACATATGCATTTATTACTTTAATTAAAATTTAAAATATTTAAAGGTTTACTAAGTACATACTAGAAATTAGGTTACTCAGGAGAACATGAAGTAATTGATATGCGGCTCCCATGCCATGGTCGTCTATTACAGTAGGTCTCCATACACCTGGCTGAATTCTTTTTCAGGTAAATCAGGGATTTCTTCTTGGTTTGGATCCATTGTCAGTGAACTAGTGTGATTTTTTGGGGGTGTTAAAGAGCCTTGTTTTGTCATATTACCAGAGCTGGTTTTCTGTTCCTTCTCATTTGGGTAGTCTCTGTCAGAGGAAAGGTCTAGGGCTCAAGCCTGTTATTCAGATTCTTTTGTCCACGGGGTGTTTCTTTGATGTAGTTAGTAATCTCTCTCTTTTTCTATGGATGTGGCTTTCTGTGAGCCGAGATGCCATGATTATTAACTCTCTTCTGGGTCTAACCACCCAGCACATCTACCCGGCTTCAAGCTGGCAGTGGGGGTTGTCTGCATAGAGTCCTGTGATGTGAACTGTCTGTGGGTCTCTCAGCCGTGGATACCAGCACCTGTTCTGGTGGAGGTGGCAGGGTGGTGAAATGAACTCTGTGAAGGTTCTCAGTTTGGTGGTTTAATGTTCTATTTTTGTGCTGGTTGACCTCCTGCCGGGAGGTGGTGCTTTCTAGAGAGCATCAGCTGTGGTAGTATGGGGAGGAACCGGTGGTGGGCGGAGCCCCAGAACTCCCAAGAGTATATGCTCTTTGTGTTCAGGTACCAGAGTGGATAGGGAAGACCCATCAGGTCGGCATGTCTGAGCTCAGACTCTCCTTGGGTGGGTCTTGCTGTGGTTGCTGTGGGGAATGGGGATGAGGTTCCCAGGTCAATGGAGCTGTAAATCTAGGAGGATTATGGCTGCCTCTGCTGAGTCATGGAGGTTGTCAGGGAAGTGGGGGAGAGCCAGCAGTTACAGGCCTCATCCAACTCTCATGCAATCTGAAGGGCCGGTCTCACTCCCACTGTGGCCCCACTAACAGCGCTGAGTCTGTTTCCAGGCAGTGGGCGAGCAGGGCTGAGAACTCGCCCCAGGCCACCCACCACCCGCTAGCTGCAAAAGCAATTAGGGCTGTCATTCTTCCCCCACCTGTGGAGTCTGCACACCCGGATTCTCACCCTCCCCTGAGTTCTGGCCAGGAGGCTTCTCGCCTGGTTCAAATTGTTACAAAGTTCAGCTGGAGAATTCCTTCTCCCTGTTGCATTTCCCCACCCTGCACCTCCGGTCACCCTGCCGAAGGATTCCGGTGCTGCCAGGCAGGAATGGGCTGCTTGGGGACCCAGTGAGCTCCCAGGGTCTTTCCCGCTGCTTCCTCTCCCCTGTATTTTGCTCTGCTCTCTAAATGGACTCGGCTCCAGGTGAGGCTGGAAACTTCTCTCGAAAACTAGACCTTCAGTTTCCCCAGTGGGGTGTGTGCTCGGGGGTGGAGGATCTCCCTTTTCCACTTCCACAGTTAGGGAACTCACAGTATTTGGGGTGTCTCCCAGGTCCTGCAGCTGTCTCTTCCTTCAGAGGGTCTGTGGGTCCTCTTGGGGTTCCTGGTTTGTTCTGGATCTAAAATTAATGATGTGAGCCTCCACACACTGCTCAGTCCATCTGAGTCAGAGCTGCAATCTAGTCCTATTGCCTATCTACCACGATGATCCACGATGCTCTTTTTTTTTTTAAAAAAAAATTCTTTTTAGAGTAAGGGTCTTATTCTGCCACCCAGGCTAAAGTGCAGTTGTGTGGTCATCATTCACTGCAGCCTCAAATTCCTGGACTCAAGTGATCCTCCAGCCTCCTGAGTAGCTGGGACTACAGGTGTGCACCACCACACCCAGCTAATCTTTTAAATTTTTATTTAATTTTTTCTTGTAGAGATGGAGTCTCACTATGTTGCCCAGGCTGGTTTTGAACTCCTGGCTCAAGCCATCTTCCCACCTCGGCCTCCCAAATCACTGGGATTACAAGCATGAGCCACTGCACCCAGTCAGGACGTTCTCACATTAGTCCTTATGGATCATAGTCTGCCCTTGAAAATCCTAAAATTGCAGTCCTTTGAGAAGAGTTTCCAATTGCGGCTCTTCACTTTCACATACATTGTCCCTACTCCCCTCCAGGCCCCAACACTAATCTGATTTTGTGAGGTTTAAGTGGACCTGTTTTTGAGCGTTTTGTAGCATATTGCTGGGATGGAGTGGGAGGGTTGGAGGTGGGGAGCAGCGTTTTCCTGCCAGTCAGCCAAATCAGCCAAAGTCATGTTTACCGATTGCTTAACGAAAGTCAAAGTGAAACCACCTCACTGGATCCCTCAGAGAAAAGAAATGCAGATTTGTTTTACTTGGACAACCTAATATTTGAATAAAAGCATCTCTGAAGTCCTCGCCCAGTCATTAAGATGGCAATGGCCAGGTCCATGTGAAACTGTCCCAGGCAACCTTCTGGGGCCTGTGCCATGGGTGGGCAGCTGGCCCTGAGCTCTTGGCCACTCGAGCCATCTCCAGGACCCCCTTGGCAGGAACGTCCAGGAGTCAGCGCTTTGAGTACACTCAAGCCCCAAGTTCTGTTGCAGAAAAGGCTCTGTGTACTCTCATCTCAGCTGCTGGGGCGTCTCCCAGGCTGTCAGGGGTCAGGGTTCCCCCAAGCCCAGGTGTGCCCAGGTCAGGCATCTCTGGAAGGGCCACATGCTGGCTATGGGTAGACATCCTGAGGGACTGGTCTTGCCCAACGGGGCCCGACTCATTGCAGACTGGGTGCGTCTCCCTCTGGCCCCTACCCCAGGAGAAGGTTTCCGTGGAGTCGCAGCACTTTTCCTAGCAGGGACAGGAGCTGGGGAAGGTCCTGCCCCGCCTGGCCCAGGACAATGCTTCTTGGTGACAGCGTGGTCTTCATGCTTGGTCCCCCCACTTTTTCGTGACTGGTGCACATTGGCTCAAAGAACTGAAGTTTGCCTCTCGTGGGAGAGACTTGGTGGACAACACTGGAAATATGGGCAGGGACAGGAGGGGCTTTTATAATCCATCAAGATATGAATCTCAGTGCCTCATTTCTAGTAGATAAAAAGTTACATTGTCTTTGCAATAAGGTATACATTCCTTTACAATTAATTTTTTAAATTCAAGTGCTGCTACAGAGTCGATCTTATGTATCAACTCAGCAAACAGGTTCCAGGTGGGCAAAGGACATGCCGATTCTCCACGTGTGGGTGAGCCTGGTGCCAAGTCACCCATGCTTGCCATGCTAGCCACGCGGCCTCCTCATCCCAGACCCTCCCCACCCATCTCCGGCTGCTCCCTGAGCGCACGCCTCCTCCAGGGCTGGCTCCCGGGGTCTCTGCCCCAGCTACAGGGGTGGTGTTTCCCTGAAATGCGACACACATGACGCCCAGTGCTTCACACGTGGCTATGTCAGTCTCCTCAGCTGTGCTGCGAGCAGAGGCAGTTCTCCTTTCGAGCCCTTCTCAGTGCCTGTGCACCCTGCGGCGGTCCAGCAGCACCTGTGCCCTGGATGCTCAAGGTAAGCGACAGTTCCTACTCATTCTGAGCAGCCTCAGGCCTTTCCGTGGCTGTGCTCATCCTTATCTGTCTTCATGGCATCGGCCTTGCTGTGCGTGTCCTTTGCCAGCTACACTGCTCTTGAAATGAGGCAGGGTGTAAACAATGGCAGTAAATACAGAGGTTGCCTGGAGTCCTTGCAGAGGGACAGTGAGGTAGCATTGTTTCCAGGCCTGCCTTGAGCGAGCTGACCGGGGTCCCAGGAGGATGGAACGAGGAACAGTGGGCTTTCTAGAGTCGGGGTGTCTGAGGGTGGGTCTGACTGTGGGGAAGGATGAGGGTAGCGAGGGACAGGGGGCATGCTAAGTCAGCATGGCAGGACCTCCAGGAAGCCATCATGACTCTGAGATGGATCAGTGCGGAGTGTGTTTGGCAAGTGAGAGTAGCAGCCTGGGTGGTCACATGGCCAGAGTCCTGTGTGCCAAGGCTGCAGCGGCAGAAGCGAGGGAGCAGCCATCTACGTGGGAACGTGCATCCTGTGCCGGGCTCGGAGCCCCGGGCTTCTTATGCACGGCCCTTTACTCCCCACTGTGCCCGCGTGAGATCAGGGACACCCCTGTCTCTCTGCAGGGGTTGGGGACTCCGTTGCCTGCCCGAGGTGGGGCAGCCAGGGGAGCTGCTGGGTGGCCCTGTGGGCGCCTGTGGCTCTGCGGTGTCCTCCGGCCTCTGAGGCACCGCCGCATCCAGGCCTGCTGTGTGCTGACTCGAAGACTACTGTGGAGGTGGCACTGCCCACAGGACAGTGGCAGTGACCGCAAAGGAAAAGAGGAGGAGGGTAAGGGTGGTTCCATGGAGAATGAGGATGTCATGATTATTTAAGGAGAACAAAAAATATGTGTGCATCCCTTTTTGCCACCTGCAAACACCCATCCTTCATCCACATGGCCACTGCCCGTCCATCCTTCCGTTCAGCAGGGGCTGGTGGGGCCTTGTGCTGGGTCTGGTGCTGGGGCCAGGGACGCTGGGCTGACAGCCTGGCCCTCAGGAAGGTCTTCGGTGGGAATGGAGAAAGCGGGAGTCTTCACCAGCGAGAATCAGGATGTACTGAGTGGCTTTTGATGAGATGGTGGTGCGGTCATTCTGCTGACAGTGATAGCTTCCAGCCGTTGAGGGCCTGCTGAGTACAGAATTTTACAGAAGTGGATTCAATTAATTTCCCCAACAGCCCTGGGAGGTGTGTACAATTGCAATCCTTTGACCGCAAAGGAGACTGAGTCTCCGTGAGGTTAATGACGCGTTCCAGGTCATGGAATTGCATGTGGCAGAGCTGGGATCGTATCTGGCAACTGTGTCTGTTCTCCTGCTGCTTCCCAGGGCTGGGCCTGTGTCAAAGGGGTCTTTCCTTGGTGAGCTTCGGCCGTGTGCCACCAGGAAGGAAGGGTCTGGGGGAATAGACCCAGCTCCGTGTGAAGGGCAGGTGGGTGGTGGCTGCCTGCAGGTGGCAGCCCGAGGGCCTGGTCCCAATGGCCGGTGGTGCCTTCCCACCTGCATCCGCTCCTCTAGCCCAGACTGGCAGTGACTGCTCTGATCACTACATGCTGTGAAGGGCACGGTGCCAGCCTCTGATCTGGGTCTTTGCTGCCATATGAAGATGCCCATCTACCCTGCTGGAGGGGGGCTCTGGAGGACCAGGGAGCATAGAGAGAGGGAGGACAGCTGGGCTCTAGCCGGTGCCCCATCCAGACCCCCCAGACAGGACAAAGCCATCCCAGGCCCTCCAGTCCCTCATTGGCCATCACAGCACACACCACCGGCACAAAGGTAAGCGCTGTCCGGGCTCTTGGCCTCAGGGTGGTGAGCAGTAGACCAGTTGTATTAAGTCTCTGACTTTGCAGGGCTTCCTAATGGAGACCGTTCACCGCCTGGTAAGTGACCTAGTGGAGAACATGCAGGCAGCGTCAGCACTGCTAGGGCTGGAGCCAGACAGGATTGGGACGGGATGGCTGAGTGGAGCAGTTCAGAACCTGTTAAGTGTGTGCTTGGCCTGTTGTGGGCTCAGAGGTGAGTGCAGGTTGAAAGATCCTCGAGGAGTGGCGGAAACGTCAGAGGAATCAGAAAAGCACCTCCTAGGGCTGTTCTCCTACAGGATCAAGGGAAAGGAGAGTTTGCCTTCAAATAACTGTTTGTTTAATACAGGAAAGCATAAAACCAGGCTCTGACAGGAGAAGAAACAGCAGCAAATGAGCTCGGCCAAATGCTTAAAATGGTCCCAACCACAGGCTCCAGCCACAGACCATGTGGGCTGAGAACCACGGAAACGGGGTCCACTAGCTCCTGGGTACTGGATTACAGGTCTTCAGGGGCATGAGGGGAGCAAAGTGGAAGAAACCCACTGACATTGCAGCATCACCGCGCATGTTCCTTTTGGTCAGGATGCTGGGTCCAGTCCTGATTCCATGTTCTTACAAGTTAGGGAGCTGGGTCCAGGCCTGATTCCATGTTCTTACAAGTTAGGGAGCTGCGTCCAGGCCTGGCTCCATGTTCTTATGAATCAGGGAGTTGGGTCCAGTCCTGATTCCATGTTCCCACAAGTCAGGGCACTGGGTTCAGTCCTGGTTCCATGTTTTTACAAGTCAAGGCAAGTCTTCCCCTGAGTGATGGCTCCTGGACTGTGCCCCTCTGGGGCCCTCTCAGCTCTGTGTCTGCCATCTGTCACCTGCCTGGCCATTTTGGATTTGATTGCAGTGGACGGGCTCCGTGGGACGTCAGGCCTCGGGGGAGACTCAGGACCCTGGGGTGGGCGTGGATGGGGATACTGGACCCCTGAAAGAAGGGAGGCTGAGATTCTATTTTTCCTTTAAAGACTTTTCCATGTCATCTCCACTCAGAGATTCTTTTCTGCAAAGCCACAGGAGGGAGGTGACATTGAGCCCTCCAATGTGACAGAAGCTGTGCTGGGAACTTTAAATGTGTTACCTAATTTATTTAATTATCTCAGCAACTCCACAAAGTAGGCATTTTACTGGCATTTCTCCAGTTGAGGAAACAGAAGCTTAGAGACTTTGTGAGACTTGCCCAAGACCCCAGGTCACATGCCAGCAAGGATGAGGTTAGGCTTTTAATCCAGCTCTGCCTGGCTTCAAGTCCACACCCTTTCACGACAATGAACTTTATGATTGCAGATATTATTCGGGGAACTTTACATAAAACATGGACTTACATAAAAGTTCGACCATAGACTATATTCTTTGTTTGGGAAACTGTGAAGACCCAATTTTTTTATAAACTCAGAACAGCTTCCAGTTTTCATTAGATGTCAGAAGATGGGCTGTGTTTTTTGTGTGTTGTTCAGTGAGGCTGATTTATAGTCACGACACGTGAATCAGTTTGATTGGAGCAGGCTATTGTGGTTCTGTCTCACCAAGAAAGAGGGGATGCACTGGGCCCCTCAACTCCAAGTTGGTGGTGCAATGATTGTTCCATATTTTCCTTTGTCGGGCTGTGAGGGAGTCTGGGCCAGGCACTAGGCCATGAGCAGGGCAGACCTGGGGTAAACCCTTAGTGAGCCTCTCTCCAGCCACAAGGAAACCTGGAGTGTGTGCGTGCCTGTGTGCTGCTGGTGTGTGTGTGTAAATTGCACGCATGTGTGTGCATGCACTGTGAGCTGGTGTGTGCATGTGCACTGGTGTGTGTGTTCCTATGTGTGTGTGCACGTGTGTGCTGGGTGCACACATGCGTGTGTCTCTGTGTATACATGTGTATGTGTGCCAGTGGGTGCATGTGTGTGTACAGTGTGCGTGTGTGTGTGTGTGTGCACACAAGCTGCCACACACAGATGAGCCTTGTGAATTAGGGGAAGAAGACAGACTCCGGCTTACAGAAAAAAAAGGAAAACTCCTGCAGAGATAATTACCATTAAAATGCCAAGGCTGTACACGTGAGCTGCACTGCCTTCCCCGAAAGGGCCAATCTGCCGCCTTTTCTTTTGCTCTCTCTTACAGCGACAGCCAAGTGAATGGAGCTGTGTGGCCCGTTGGGGCTGGTGCCCAACTTCTGGTGAGGAGCAAGTTTGGTGGAAGCCAAAGCTGAGCTTTTTTCCTTGTTGACCTTGGCAATACAGCCTCAGATACCCGTCTTTCCTGGAGGAGCCGCATGCAATGCCCTTGGTAGCTGGCTGCGGCCTTTCACCGTGGTCCCCAGACACTACTCAGGGCACTGAGCTGTTGGATGCTGCTCCCATGGAGACGCTGGCTGGGACCCATTCTCAAGGCCATCTGCCAGGTACAGATGTGGTTGTTGCTGTCCTTGTTTACCAAGAAGAAAGCAGAGGCATAAACCAGCAAGGCCGTGGAGTCTGGGAGAGGTGGGGCTGCCCCCGACAGCCTCCACCCTTCTCCCAAGCAAGCGCTGTCCTTGGGGCGTGTGCCCAGAGTGAGGCATGTGCACACATGTGCGTGTGTGTGCATGTGAGAGGCAGCGCTGTCCGTGGGATGGTGGGGGATCTGGACTCTGCTCTGCCATCATCGAGTCATCTGGCAGAGGCAGAGAGCCTGGTGGTGTGTTTGGATGGAGGAGGGGGGTGTTTTTAGGACATCTCTTCAGCCAGTGCCACCATCCCCAGGTGGCCACAGAATTGCTCAGGGACCCACATGTCTCCTTGTCTTTAAAATCTGCTTTTGTTTGATGCCTCCAGGAGAGGAAGAATGAACTTGCCCGAGGCTGAGTGGCCCGACCACTCCCCTGGGATCCCCAAGACCCTGGCCCAGGAAAGCATCCCTGTGCAGGGCTGGGCACAGAGCTTCCCTGCAGAGGCCACATGCTCTCCTTCTGCAGCAGGGACAGGAATGAGTCCTGTCTTAGTCATGTCTCTCCCTCCCTCCTGAGACCTGAGAGTAGGGCCCACCTGCAGGCCCAGACACCCTCTGTGACAGCTCTGCACGCAGGCCCATTAGGGGCAGCCTTCGTGCCAGCTTCCTGCAACCTTCTTTGCTTCTTTTTTCACCTATAACTTTCACCTTCTCAAGAGGCTGTCGCATGAGCAGTTCGGAGTGAGGCTGTCGTGGTTTTCGAGTTCCTAATCTAAACAAGATCCTCTGGATGAGTCCCTCTGAAGGAGGAGCCTCTTACGGAGTTCACACAAAGTTGAGAACCCCAGAAACTGCAGGAGTATGGGGTAGTAGAGGAAGGCAGTGTCCTTGGATGTTTAAATAAATCTGTAACTTATTGTTGACCAGACCTAGTGTGTCATGGTGTTTAAAATTACTTAGGTAATGATGATTTTGCCATGTCTTACAAGAATTAGAGACAATGATGACAGCGACAACAATCACAAACCACAACAATGGCTGTGGCCATGCACCAGGAACCAGGAATGCAGAGATGACTGAGGTGCATCCCTGCCCACAGGAAGCTTGCAGTCTAGAGGGGAAGACAGTGTGCACACATGACTATAACAGAGTTCTTTAGGCAACGTGCTGCAGGCACCATCGGGCTGCTCTCAGACACGTTACTTCAACAGCCACTGTGGGGACCCAGTGAAAGAGGAGGCCCTGCCACCGTCCAGGGCAGCTGAGGTAGCTCAGCAAGGCGGAGACAGCAGGGTGGGTGCAGGACAGCCTGGGTTAGCAGGGCATCTCTGAGAACTGATCTGGTGTTTGGAGTGGAAGGGAGGGTGCAATATGGCTTCTGATGGAAGTTTCTAGCTTAGAAGACTAAACGACATAGGAAACTCAAAAGGAGATGAACATTGGTGTGGACGATTCCATGTCTATCAGCATTGACTGAGGGGCTATGGGAGTGGACACTATGGGAGTGGACTGTGGGAGTGGACGCTATGGGAGTGGACTGTGGGAGTGGACGATGTGGGAGTGGACTGTGGGAGTGGACCACTGTGGGAGTAGACGCTGGTGTGGACGATTCCATGTCTATCAGCCTTGATTGAGGGGCTGTGGGAGTGGACGTGGGTGATAAGGATTCCATGTCTATCAGCCTTGATTGAGGGGCTGTGGGAGTGGACATTGGTGATAATGATTCCGTGTCTATCAGCATTGACTGAGGGGTTGTGGGAGTGGACATTGGTCATAATGATTCCATGTCTATCAGCATTGACTGAGGGGCTGTGGGAGTGGACGTTGGCTTGGACGATTCCGTGTCTATCAGCATTGGCTGAGGGGCTGTGGGAGTGGACATTGGTCATAATGATTCCATGTCTATCGGCATTGGCTGAGGGGCTGTGGGAGTGGACATTGGTGATAATGATTCCGTGTCTATCAGCGTTGACTGAGGGGCTGTGGGAGTGGACATTGGTCATAATGATTCCGTGTCTATCGGCATTGACTGAGGGGCTGTGGGAGTGGACATTGGTGATAATGATTCCGTGTCTATCAGCGTTGACTGAGGGGCTGTGGGAGTGGACATTGGTCATAATGATTCCGTGTCTATCAGCATTGACTGAGGGGCTGTGGGAGTGGACATTGGTGATAATGATTCCGTGTCTATCAGCGTTGACTGAGGGGCTGTGGGAGTGGACATTGGTCATAATGATTCCATGTCTATCGGCATTGACTGAGGGGCTGTGGGAGTGGACATTGGTGATAATGATTCCGTGTCTATCAGCGTTGACTGAGGGGCTGTGGGAGTGGACATTGGTCATAATGATTCCATGTCTATCAGCATTGACTGAGGGGCTGTGGGAGTGGACATTGGTCATAATGATTCCGTGTCTATCGGCATTGACTGAGGGGCTGTGGGAGTGGACGTTGGCTTGGACGATTCCGTGTCTATCAGCATTGGCTGAGGGGCTGTGGGAGTGGCCATTGGTCATAATGATTCCGTGTCTATCAGCGTTGACTGAGGGGCTGTGGGAGTGGCAGTCTCTGGGTGGAAATGGCATCTGAGTGTCTAGAGGGAGGACGTGAGCCATGGCCTGGAGACTGCAGCTTCTCTCCGTCACCCGCAGTCTGTATTTCAGGGCCTTCTCAGGATGGTGAGAGTAGGAATTCTTCTCAAGTTCGAAGCCCGTCCCTAAGACTTTGCTCCACGGGAAATGTGCCTCGTAGCCCCCATCATTTATGGAGAAAGAGGTTTTCTTTGCATGAAGTTTGCATTGTGAATGCAAAAAGAGAAAACACTCTTTATTTGATTTTCCTTTTTGTTGTTGTTGTTCACTAACTACAGTGATGCTTGGGGAGGGGATTTGTCTGTGTAAATGGTCCTCCACGAAGGAGGAGGGTTTCACAGCAGGAGGCAGATCTTTGAGAGGGGACCTCAGAGGCATTTGAATAACAGGAGCTGTGTTGAGAGGAAGACTGGAAAGCTCTGTCATCAAAGCGAATCTGGAAATTGATCAAGGCACTGCCAGCTGTGGGTTGGCGAAGAGAAGACAACTGCGAGGCTGGCAGGATTCAGGCTCCTTTGTTCTCACGATGGACACAATCTCATGGAGAAGGAGTGATTACGGAGTAATCACTTGGGGAGTGAGTTTGGAGTAATCATTATCGATGAGGTACAGTTTTGAAGGTAAAACTAGACAAAAGGCTCACAGTTCTTGAACTCATAACTTACATTTGTTAAGAAATCCCAGATTAGGATTTCCCAGAGTTTCTTCGTACATGAGGTTTTTTCCGTTGTGAAGTGTAGTTCATTGTCATCTTGAAAGCGCTGTGGGCATCGCCTGACAGGGAGCTCCAGGTTTGTTTTTGGTGCTGTTACTGGTCCCTTCATTTTCTCACTTTCCTAGGAATTCAACTCATCCAACTTCTGTTTTGAGGCAGAAATTCCTTCAACACTGTCTCAAGGAGCTTAGTCCAGGCACTTCCTGGACACTTGATGAGGCACTGCTGTCTCCCGGGTGTGGCAGTCAGGAGCGCAGCTTGAAGACCTTTGCGTTTGACCTTGAATGTAGCTTTGCCTCTTTGAGCCAGAAAGTGAAGTCTCAATTTCCTCATCTGTGACATGGGGGCAATGATGATGAAATGAAATTAATTTAATCGATGCATGTAAAGTTCTTTATACTATGCCTGGTATATAACAGACACTCCGAGAAACGCACTGTCTTCTTGTTCCCCCCACCACACCTCCGATCCATCAGCCTGCTTTTGCGGAGGGTGTGCTATCTGAAAGACAGTCCTACACCTGAATCTTTATGGCCTGACCTTGTCAAAGGAAGTTCATAAAAGAGAGACGAAGACGGAAATGAAGACATCTGCTGATACCACATCGGATGTGAATGTGTGTGTCTGTGTATGTGCAAATGTGCATGTGTGTGGCACCGTAAATTGTATGTATGAGTGAATTCATGTGTATGTAATTTTGACATTTTCATGGGCTTCTCAGTGAGCAGGGACCAGTTTCTCACCATCTTCCTCATTTCAGCTGATGGTGTGAACTTGGCTCTATCTTTTTCTCTTGTCTCATAAAAGATGCATTTCGTGAGACAGCCGAAAAAGAAACAGAGAAAGGAAATGATCATTGAAGCCTGATCATTTTCTTCATAGAAGCCGGAGGCTGCTACAAGGCTCGCATGTCCTGTGGGGCTCCTTCTGACCCTATGGGATGTTTGCGGTCCATGACCTCAGCCCCTGTGGGCTGAGGGCCTGTCTGTCCTCTGAGGGGACACGAGGTTGCTCCGCTCCCACTGGAGAGGTGGTGCCAAGCAGGCATCTTCAGGAAGCCTGAGGAAACTGTGGAGTCCATCTCACAAGTTGGGATCCTGCAGTTCTCCCAGATCTGGACGTGCGTAGGATGAATGTGTGGAGCCGACTCCAGGCGTGGCCACACTGGGGGAAATGTGAGGGAGTGCAGGAGGCTGGTGTCTCTTGGCTGTTCACAGTTGATGGCATACGTTTGCGAATGTGTGCCAATGTGTGTTTGCATGTGTGTGAATGTGCATGTGTGTGGCATGGTGTGTGCCATGTGTGAGCGAATTCGTGCATGTGATTATGTGCATGTGTGAATTCATGGGTGTGAATGAGCATGTGTGTTGTGAATATGTGTGAATGTGTGTGCTTATGCATGTGCAATGTGCATGTGTGTGGCACGGTATATGGCATGCATAAGTGAATTCATGCGTATGTAACTCTGAGTGTGTGTGTGAATGTGTGCACATGTGTAGATATGTGTGTGACTATGAATGTACATGTGTGTTAATGTGGCTGTGTGTGCATGGATATGACTGTGTCTACATGCATGTGTGTGAATGTGTGACTGAGAGTGTGTGAATGTACCTGTGTGTGCATGTGTGTGACTATGTGTGACTGTGAGGGGGCATGTATGAATATGTGTGTGACTGTGTCCGTGTATATATGAGTGTGAATGTGCATGTGTGTGAATGTGCTTATGTGTTACTGTGTATGACTCTGTGAATGTGTGTGTTAATGTGTGCATGTGTGTAGATGTGTGTGTGACTGTGTGTGAACAGATGTGTGTTAATGTGGCTGTGTGTGCATGTGTGTGACTGTGTCTGTGTGCATGTGTGTGACTGTGTGTGTGAATGTGCATGCATGTGAATGTATGTGTGTGACTGACTGTGTAAATGTGTGTGGCTGTGTGTGACTGTCAGTGTGTGAATGTATGTGGCTGTGTGTGACTGTGTGTGAATATGCATGTGTGTGAATGTGTGTAGTGTGTGACTGTATGTGTGCATGTGTGTGAATTGTGTGGTGTGACTGTGAGAGTGCATGTATGAATGTGTGTGTGTGAATATGTATGTGTGTGAATATGTGTGTGGCAGTGTGTGACTGTGATTGTGTGTGAATATGTGCATGTGTGTGCATGTGTGTGAATGCGTGTGACTGTGAGAGTGTATGTGTGAATGTGTGTGTGAATATGCAGGTGTGTGAATGTGTGTGGCTGTGTGTGTGGCTGTGATTGTGTGTGAATGTGTGCATGTGTGTGACTGTGAGAGTGTGTGCATGTGTGTGCATGTGTGTGACTGTGTGTGACTGTGAGCGTGTATGTGTGAATGTGTATGTGTGTGCATGTATAGGGGGTGTCATGGAGAGGGAATTCTTTCTGCTCAGCCTCAGGTATTAGATTTGGACTTTGGGTCTCATCTTCAAATGAAGGTCTCTCTCCTGCACACTGGTCTTCTCTTCCTTCTATCCTATGGGCGTGGCTCCTGCCCTTGGTATTTGCACAACACCCACTCTTTCTATTGATTTCAGGTTCCCCATGAAAGTCATTCACCCTCTCCTAGGAAAGAACCGAGTTTTCAAAAGGTCACACACGTGTGTGTCAGTCTGAGCCACTCTGGGTTAATTAGTCATCAAGGAGAATTGAATAATATGAGATCAAGCTGCAGGGGTGGCGGGGGGGGGGGGGGGTAACCTGGAACCCACATTTTATTTTAAAATTATAATTTGGTGTCATATTTAAAATGCTAGTTCTCAGGGCATGATGCATTTTTATTTCTCAAGTCTTCATAAAAAAACAAAAATAGAAAAAAAAAAGTATAACTTGTAGCTTGACTTGTGTGTGTTTGGTAGGATATCCTGATTTAGTTCACAAGAAATATTCATGGTAAAAGCAAAGGAAAAAGCCCCAGTGAATATTAGTGGATATTTGCATGCAGAGCAACTAAACCTTTATCCTCCATCTATTTATCTCAAAATGGGTGGGAGCCATGGGGAGAGGACAGGAAGACAAAAGATGAGGAATAAATCTGATTGCATTATCTGGACAAAATTCAATCAATTTGCAGCTTCAATACTGGCTGCTACATTCAGATTGCTGCTGTTAAAAAATAGCTGTGGCCGGGCGCAGTGGCTCACGCCTGTAATCCCAGCACTTTGGGAGGCCGAGGTGGGCGGATCACGAGGTCAGGAGATCGAGACCATCCCAGCCAACATGGTGAAACCCTGTCTCTACCAAAAATACAAAAATAAGCCTGGTGTGGTGGTGCGTGCCTGTAGTCCCACCTACTTGGGAGGCTGAGGCAGAAGAATTGCTTGAACCAGGGAGTCGGAGGTTGCAGTTAGCCGAGATTGTGCCACTGCACTCCAGCCTGGCAACAGACAACAACAACAGCAACAACAACAGCAGCAACAACAACAAACCCAGCCTTATGGGGATATAATTTACATGCCATAAAAGTCACCTGTTTTAAGCGTACAGTTCAATGAACTTTAGGTTGTTTAAAGAGGGTACAACCATCACCACCCTCTAATTTTAGGACCTGCAGTCACCCTGTGATGACACCTCATTCTGACACCCAGTCCTAGCTAATTATTATTATTTTTGTGACAGAATCTCCCTCTGTCGCCCAGGCTGAAGTGCGGTGGATTAATCATGGTTCACTGCAGCCTCAACCTCACTGGGCTCAGGTGATCCTCCTGCCTCAGCCCCCCAGTAGCTGGGACCATAGGCAGGCATACGCCACCACGCCCAGCTAATTTTTGTATTTTTTTTGTAGATGTGAGGTTGCCCAGGCTGGTTTCAAACTCCTGAACTCAAGTGGTCCTTCTGCCTTGGCCTCCCCAAAGTGCTTGGATTACAGGTGTGAACCACAGCACCTAGCTCTTAGGTAATTACTGATCCACTTTTGATCTCTTGCTATTTGTTGTTGTTGTTGTTGTTGTTGTTGTTGTTTTTTTGACACTTGATATAAATTAAATGACCCACTATATCTTCTTTTGTGTCTGCTTCTTTCAGATAATGCAATGTTTTCAAGGTTTATCCATGTGGTAGTGGATGCCAGCGTTTCCTTCTTTCTTATTGTCAATTAATGTTCCATTTGATGGATATACCACATCCTGTTTACCACATCACCATTTGATGGCCATTGGATTGTTTTCACTTTTTGGCTGTTGTGAATAATGCTGCTATGTACATTTGTGTGTGAGTGTCTGTCTGGACATGCACTTTCATTTCTCTTGAGCACATACCTAGGAGCGGAACTTCTGAGTCACCTGGTAACTCTAGGCTGAAAATCGATTTGATCCAGCAATTCCACTACTGGGTATCTACCCAGAGGAAAAGAAGTCATTATACGAAAAAGGTACTTGAACACACATGTTTACAGCAGCACAATTCACAATTGCAAAATAGTGGAACCAGCCCAAATGCCCATCAATCAATGAATGGATAAAGAAACTGTGTATGTGTGTATATATACATATATATACACACACACAAAAATATATATTTGATGGAATACTACTCAGCCATAAAAAGGAATGAATTAATGGCATTTGCAGCGACCTGGATGAGATTGGAGACTATTATTCTAAGTGAAGTAAGTCAGGAATGGAAAACTAAACATTGTATGTTCTCACTCATAAGTGGGAGTTAAGCTATGAGGATGCAAAGGCATAACAAGGATATGATGGACTTAGGGGACTTGCAGGGGAGATGGTGGGACGGGGATGAGGGATAAAAGACTACAAACTGGGTTCAGTGTATACTGCTCCGGTGATGGATGCACCAAAATCTCACAAATCACCACCAAAGAACTTACTTGACTGGGTGTGGTGGCTCACACCTGTAATCCCAGCACTTTGGGAGGCAGAGGCGGGCGGATCACCTGAGATCAGGAGTTCGAGACCAGCTTGGCAAACATGGTGAAATCCCATCTCTACTAAAAATACAAGAATAGCCGGGCATGGTGGCAGGTGCCTGTAATCCCAGCTACTCAGGAGGCTGAGACAGGAGAATCACTTGAACCTGGGAGGTAGAGGTTGCGGTGAGCCGAGATCATGCTACTGAACTCCACAAACACTCGTGTGCTTGTTGGCCTTGGTGACGATGTCGAGCGTCTTCTCGTGCACTTGTTGGCCATCGGTGACAATGTCGAGAGTCTTCTCGTGTGCTTGTTGGCCATCCGTGACGATGTCGAGCCCCTTCTCGTGCACTTGCTGGCCATCGGTGATGATGTCGAGTGTCTTCTCGTGCGCTTGTTGGCCATCCGTGACGATGTCGAGCCCCTTCTCATGTGCTTGTTGGTCATCGGTGACAATGTCGAGAGTCTTCTCGTGCGCTTGTTGGCCATCCGTGACGATGTGGAGCCCCTTCTCGTGTGCTTGTTGGCCATCGGTGACGATGTCGAGCCCCTTCTCGCGTGCTTGCTGGCCATCGGTGACGATGTCAAGCCCCTTCTCGTGTGCTTGTTGGCCATTGGTGATGATGTCAAGCACCTTCTCATGTGCTTGTTGGCCATCGGTGACGATGTCGAGTGTCTTCTCATGCGCTTGTTGGCCATCAGTGATGATGTCAAGCCCCTTCTCGTGTGCTTGTTGGCCATCGGTGATGATGTTGAGCACCTTCTTGTGAGCTTGTTCACCATCGGTGATGATGTCAAGCGCCTTCTCATGTGCTTGTTGGCCATCGGTGATGATGTCGAGTGTCTTCTTGTGTGCTTGTTGGCCATTGGAGATGATGTCAAGCCCCTTCTCGTGTGCTTGTTGGCCATCGGTGACAATGTCGAGCCCCTTCTCGTGTGCTTGTAGGCCATTGGTGATAGTGTTGAGCATTGGCCGTCGGTGATGATGTTGAGCCCCTTCTCGTGTGCGTGTTGGCCATCAGTGATGACATTGAGCACCTTCTCGTGTGCTTATCAGCCATCAATGATGATGTCAAGTGTCGGCTGTTGCTGATGATGTCGAGCCCCCTCTTGTGTGCTTGTTGGCCATCAGTGATAATGTTGAGCGTCTTCTCATGTGCTTGTTGGCTGTCAGTGATGAGTTGAGCTTCTTCTCATTTGCTTGTTAGTCTTGGTGATGATGTCGAGCATCTTCTCGTGCACTTGTTGGCCATTGATGACGATGTCGAGCGTCTTCTCATGTGCTTGTTGGCCATCGGTGACGATGTCAAGCATCTTCTCGTGTGCTTGTTGGTCTCGGTGACGATGTCAAGCATCTTCTTGTGTGCTTGTTGGCCACTGATGACGATGTCGAGCGTCTTCTCGTGTGCTTGTTGGCCTCAGTGACGATGTCAAGCATCTTCTCGTGTGCTTGTTGGGCATTGGTGATGATGTCGAATGTCTTCTCATGAGCTTGTTGGCCATCAGTGATGATGTCAAGCATCTTCTTGTGCGCTTGTTGGCTCTCGGTGATGATGTCGAGTGTCTTCTCTTGCGCTTGTTGGTCATCAGTGACGATGTCGAGCCCCTTCTTGTGCGCTTGTTCGCCATCGGTGACGATGTCAAGCGTCTTCTTGTGTGCTTGTTGGCCTCGGTAGCGATGTCGAGCGTCTTCTCGTGCGCTTGTTGGCCATCAGTGACAATGTTGAGCCCCTTCTTGTGCGCTTGTTGGCCATTGGTGATGATGTCGAGCATCTTCTCATGCACTTGTTGGCCATTGGTGACGATGTTGAGTGTCTTCTTGTGTGCTTGTTGGCTGTCAGTGACGATGTCAAGCCCCTTCTCGTGTGCTTGTTGGCCATCGGTGATGATGTCGAGCACCTTCTCGTGCGCTTGTTGGCCATTGGTGATGATGTTGAGCGTCAGCCGTCAGTGACGATGTCGAGCCCCTTCTTGTGCACTTGTTGGCCATTGGTGATGACGTCAAGCCCCTTCTTGTGTGCTTGTTGGCCATCGGTGACATTGTCGAGCCCCTTCTCATGTGCTTGTTGGTCATCGGTGATTATGTCAAGCGTTGGCCATTGGTGACGATGTTGAGCCCCTTCTTTTGTGCTTGTTGGCCATCGGTGACAATGTCAAGCCCCTTCTCGTGCGCTTGTTGGCCATCGGTGATGGTGTTGAGCATCTTCTCGTGTGCTTGTTGGCCGTCAGTGATGATGTTGAGTGTCTTCTCATGTGCTTGTTGGCCATCGGTGACAATGTCAAGCATCTTCTCATGCGCTTGTTGGCCATCGGTGACAATGTCAAGCATCTTCTTGTGCGCTTGTTGGCCATTGGAGATGATGTCGAGCATCTTCTTGTGTGCTTGTTGGCCATCGGTGATGATGTCGAGCCCCTTCTTGTGTGCTTGTTGGCCATCGGCGACGATGTCAAGCACCTTCTCATGTGCTTGTTGGCCATCGGTGACAATGTCGAGCCCCTACTTGTGTGCTTGTTGGCCATCAGTGACAATGTCAAGCACCTTCTTGTGCGCTTTTTGGCCATTGGTGATGATATTGAGTGCCTTCTTGTGTGCTTTTGGCTGTCAGTGATGATGTCGAGCACTTTCTTGTGTGCTTCTTGGCCTCGGTGATGATGTTGAGTGTCTTCTCGTGTGCTCATTGGCTGTCGGTGATGATGTCGAGCATCTTCTCATGTGCTTTTTGGCCATCATTATGCCCTCCCTGATAGGTTTTCTTTTTTAAAGTTCTGTGAACATTACGCCCTTCACGCCCTGCTGCAGTTGTATTTTTCTGTCTGGCTGTGAAGTGTGGAGCTGCCACTGTGCCTCAGCAGGCTCCTTCGTCACCAACTGCCCTGCGGCAGCTGCCAGCATGAAGGGAGCTGGCAGTGGAGTCATCCCAGCAGGGTCTCCAGCTGGCCACTGGAGCTGGCCGCAGATTGGGCACCACCGGCTTGGCTGTTACCTTCCCTCCCACCTGGGCCACTTAATGGTATTGGACAGCAACTAACAACCTACAACTCCTGCTCAAAAAGTGACTATCCACATGGGATGCCATGTGCTTTACTCGGTAGGCTGTAAGCTAGTGATGAGTCTCACCCATTTTGTGCAGAAGGAACCTGAAGCTTGTCCAAAGTCACTGAACAACCTGACCTCTGGTCCCACATTCTTCTCTTCATGGCAAGTCCAGAAGGCCTTCAAAGTGCATGAGGTTAAGACCACATAAACACATTTCTCCAAAGTTCTGCTTTTAAGACCTGGCTTTCTTTTTCTGGCATATATTTTTATTGTGGCATAATATACACAACATACAATTTTCCATTTTGACTTTTTTAAGCGTACAGTTCAGTGGCATTAAGCATGTTCATGGTGCTGTGCAACCATCAGAACTACCCATTTCCAGGGCTTTTTCATCTTGCAAAATTGGAACTCTATCCCCACTCAACACTGAGTCCTCATGCTTCCCCCTCCCCTAACCCCTGGCACCCACCCTTCCACTTTCTGTCTCTATGAATCTGCATATCTGAGTACTGCATGTAAGTGGAATCACACAGTATTTGTCCTTTTGGTTCTGGTTTATTTCACTTAGCATAATGTCCTCAAGCTTCATCCCTGGTGGAGCACATGTCAGATGTCCCTTCCCTTTCTGAAGGTGAATAATATTCCGCCATGTGTCTATGCCGCATGTTGCTTATCTGTTCACCCACTGATGACACTGGGCCGTTAACACCTTTTGGCTGTTGTTAATATGCTGCTGTGAACGTGGAGTGCAGATGTCTGTTTGAGACCCTGATTTCAGTTCTCTTTCATATATTCCCAGAAGTGGGACTGGTAATCAGAACAACACTCATGTTTGTTTTTTGAGGAGCTGCTATACTGTTTTCCATGGTGACACAGTTTCACATTCCCACCAGCAATGCAGGAAGGATCCAGACACAGCTTCCTTCTTAGAAGTGGAAAGAAAAGATAGAAACGGGCCACAGCTCAGCACCTCCGGATTTCAGGATTCGCCTTTTGAACTCAGCTCTGTGAGCTCAGGGACTCCACAGAGGACAGCGGGACTCTGAGGGCAAGGGGACACCAGTGTGGCTGCTGAGTGTCATGGGTGCCCTCGGATAACGAAGGGTTGGGTGTGTGAGAGGCAGTGGCACTACCATGCCATAGCCAATGCCAGGTCGGGTCTGAGCCATCGCTTTGTGATGGGAAGTTCACTCCCTTGTGGGCAGCGGATGCCACTGATTGACTGCTCAATTGTTACCTCGCCACTTTCCCTTCCAAACAGACGCAGTGCTGCTCAGGTGGATGGGATGGTAGGACCAGGTGTGCCCATTCATGGGATGATCGGCCAGGCCCTGAGGGTCCCCTGACCCTGCTTCCTCCCTGCACAGGGACAGGTGCTTCCACTCTTCCACTCCCTTCTGGGCTGGGGGACCATGTGAAGTGTGAGGGTGGGGTGTGGATTTGCAGGGTTGAAGTGGAATCCAGGATCTGCCTGGGGCATACTCTTCACAGCCTGGGCAGGGCAGGCAAACCCCAATTTCCTGGAAAGGAGGCCCGGGTAGGGCCACCCAGGGCTGGCAGAGTGAAGTCCTTGAGTCCTCTGCCAAGGGTGCTGTGTCTGGGCTGTGGTAGTCATCTGCATATTTAGAAGGAAAGGCAGGGGTGAAAATATCCCTTTGTGTGCTGAGAGGGTCTGTGGTCTCTCCATTCTTCCTTTGATTTAATAAGAAAGATAAACACTACACAGTGGGTGCTCCTGTGCCAGGCAGGTGCTAAGCCCCCCTAAGATGCCGCCGTACACCAGCTCGCTCGTTTAATTTCAGGTTTAAACAGCTCTGCAGAATACAGGAAAAAGTAAAATATAAAACCCTTTTATATTTCAGGTAGGCACCGGAAGTCGGCTGGCGGGTACCTCTGAGCACACTGGACTCATTCCCAGGGTGGCCACACAGCTGTGGGGCCCTGTGACCTTGGCACTGACCACCCGCGGAGAGGACGGTATTTAAAGAGGCTGAGTTCTTCATCTCTCTCTGCTGTTTTCTCTCTTGTTTCCCTTTTACGTTTTTGACAAGTCCCACCATACTCAGTTCCAGCGTGGGACACACACTAGCGGATTGCTGATGGGTGGAAAGTTGTGCGTGCCGTGTTGTGTTGCTGACACCGAAGGCAAAAGCCCAGGACCTGGCCCCAGGTTAGGCTCACACACGCCTGGGCTGTCCCATCTCGGGGGCTCCTTGGTTAGAGCTGAAGGTCTTCGGGCTCTGGTCCCCGTGGGGCTCCCTCACTGGGGAGTGTGTCCAGCCCCTGTCCTCCAGCACTGGGCTCCTGCCTCCCCAGACACGGCCCTCAGGGCAGAGGGGACCACAGACATTCTGAGGTGGACTCTCCTCCGTGTTGGAGATATGAAAAATAAAAAGGGAAGGACTTGGGGAAGAGAATGGGCACTGTTTACTTCCTCCCAATTCCATGTTAACGAGTTCCCGCTGAATTCTCTGGGTAAGCAGAGAACAACTGCGCAGAGCATGAGCTGTGAGTCCCAGGCCCGTTCTCCTGGTAAGACTGGGCCCCACAGTGCTGGAGCTGACCTCTCACCAAGGGTCCGTCCCTTTGTCCCTTCCTATGACTGATTCTTTCATGGCATCTAATGATGAGGCAAGGAAGCTGTCAGCTGGGAGTTTCGACACCATTGATTGCCCCCATAAGGAGCCAGTGGGATGGACACCAGCTCCCACCCGTTGCCCGAAACATTCCTGCAGACCCTCAGCCTGCAGCAGTGCCCCACCGAAGGCCCCCACCTACAGTTCTGCCCACACCCCCAGGCTCTCCCCAGCTCACCACCTCCCAGGGTGCTTCCAGCTCTCCTCCCCCAGGGTCCTTCAAGCTCTCTCCTTCCAGGGTCCCTCCAGCTCTCCCTGCTCTAGGCTCCCTCCAGCTCTCCTCCCCCAGGGTCCCTCCAGCTCTGGCTCCCGCCCCCAGGGTCCCTCCAGCTGGGCTGTCTCTTGCACCCTGGGGCCTGGTGCTCTACCGCTCTCTGTCCGCTTCCTGCCTCCAGGCTGTGTCCCAGCTCTATGCACCTGACACACATATCTCCCCTCTTCATCTGTCTAAAGCCTACCTGTGCTTTCCAAGCACATCTCAAATATCATTTCAAATGTCAAATAACAGAGTGATCTTTTAAAAATATAAATCCGATCATGTCATTTGTGCTTAACGCCTTTCATGGTTTCTGATTGCACAGTAAACCCAAGGCCCTTCTCTGCAGTCCAGGTCCCTGCCCACCTCGGTCCTCGTCCCCCTGTCCCCTTCATCCCCGAGCTCATCCCTGCCCTGGGGACGTGCCACTTGCCATAGCTTTGCAGGGATGGCTTTCCCTGGTTCTGCATGTGGCGAACTCTGTCTTGACGTCCACATCTGTTCAAATATCACAGAATCTGCAGGAGAGCTTCTGTGTCCTGGATCTGAGGCAGCCCCTTCAGGAAAAGAATCACAGCCCTGAAGACGTCCATGTCCCCATTGCTGGTACCTGTGAGTATGTTATGCTTTGTGGCAACAGGGGCTTTGCAGAGGGAATGGAGGATACAAAGTTTAAGGTTTCCTGGCTTATCTGTGGGGGCCCAGCGTGATTATAAATGTCCTTAGATGTGGAAGGGAGAGGTGGGAGGAAGAAGCAGCGTGGGTCCACGTGAGATGCATGGACGGCCGATGCTGGCCTTGATGGTGGAGGAAGGGGCTGAGCTCTGAGGAATGGGGTTTTCACAGGAGCAGGAAGCAGCTCTTAGCAAGGGAACCTCTGTCCTGCAGCCACAGGAGCTGAATTCTGCCAACAACCCACACAAGCTGGAAACAGACACCCCCAGGGCCTCTAGAAGGAAGGCAGCCGGCAGACTGGGGACTCCTGGGAATGGTAGGATCACACACTTGTGTGGTTTCAGCCGCTGAACATGTGGTTATGGCAGCCACAGAAAATGAATGCAGCCCACATCGCTCTTTTTTTTTTTTTTTCTTTTGTGAGACACGATTTCAGTCTGTCACCCAGGCTGGGGTGCAGTGGCACGATCACGGCTCAGTGCAGCCTAAACCTTCTGGGCTTAAGTGATCCCCCTGCTTCAGCCTCCCAAGAAGCTGGGACTACAGGTGCATGCTACCATGCTTAGCTAATTCTTTTTTTTTTAATGTTACTCATTATTTATTGAAAAGTAAAACCTGAAAGGCACTGGATTCAGTCATAATATGTCCAGATATTCTTCTGTTTTAAAAAAATTTTACTTTAAGTTCTGGGATACATGTGCAGAATGTGCAGGTTTGTTACTTAGGTATACATGTGCCATAGTGGTTTGCTGCACCCATCAACCCGTCATCTAGGTTTTAAGCCCCACATGCATTAGGTATTTGTCCTAATGCTCTCCCTCCCCTTGTCTCCCACCCCCTGACAGGCCCCAGTGTGTAATGTTCCCCTCCATGTGTCCATGTGTTCTTGTTCAACTCCCACTTATGAGTGAGAACATGAGGTGTTTGGTTTTCTGTTCCTGTGCAGGGACATGGATGAAGCTGGAAACCAGCTATTTTTTTTTTTAGATGGAGTCTCTTTCTGTTGCCCAGGTTGGAGTATAGTGGCGCGATCTTGCTCACTGCAACCTCTGCCTCCCGGGTTCAAGCGACTCTCCTGCCTCAGCCTCCTGAGTAGCTGGGACTACAAGCGTGCACCACCACACCCAGCTAATTTTTTGTATTTTTAGTAGAGATGGGGTTTCACCGTGTTAGCCAGGATTGTCTCGATCTCCTGACCTCAGGATCCACCTGCCTTGACCTCCCAGAGTGCTGGGATTACACACATGAGCCACCTCGCCTGGCCTGAAACCAGTGAATTTTTAAATTGTTTGTAGAGATGAGGTTTCACCCTATTGCCCAGGCTGGCCATGAACTCCTGGACTCAAGCAATCTGCCCGCCTTGAGCTCCCAAAGTGCTGGGATTACAGATGTGAGCCGCTGTGCCCAGCCCCCATGACTCCTTAATCAGATCAGCTGATTCTGTCATCTTCATAGCTTCTGTCATTTTCTGACCTGAAAGTGATGTTTCCCCTGACATGCTGTGGCCTGGATAAACCTTTCGGACATCATCAGAGAAGCACAAATACTGTGGAATTCCACTTCCTGTGAGGTCTCTGGCATAAACTCTTAGAAACATAAAGGAGAATGGTGGGTGCCAGGGCAGTGGGGAGGGTGTGTCTGGGGGTTGTTTCATGGATCCCTGGTTTCAGATTTGCCAGGTGAGAAGCTCCAGCCCGGCTGCACTCCACACTTAAGATCCTAAGCTGATGTTATATAGATATATTTTTCAACCAGGGAAAAGGTGGTCTTCTCTTGCGTTCTCGTGTGTCTCCCAGTGCCCTCCTGGTACCCCCACTGAAACATCAACGTTCGAGCAGGGTCCCATCTGCCTTGGTCGTGTGATATGGTTTCGCTGTGTCCCCACTCAAATCTCAACCTGAATTGTATCTCCCAGAATTCCCACGTGTTGTGGGAGGGACCCAGGGGAGGTAAATGAATCATGGAGGCCGGCCTTTCCTGTGCCATTCTCGTGATAGTGTGTAAGTCTCACGAAATCTGATGGGTTTATCGGGTTTCTGCCTTTGCTTCTTCCTCACTTTTCTCTAGCTGCTGCCATGTAAGAAGTGCCTTTCGCTTCCCACCGTGATTCTGAGGCCTCCCCAGCCATGTGTAACTGTGAGTCCAGTGAAACCTCTTTTTCTTCCCAGTCGCGGGTATGTCTTTATCAGCAGCATGAAATGGACTAATACATCAAGCTAGTCCCCAGTGTGTGGAACAGAGTCCCAGTGTGTGGAACAGAGCAGGTGCACACATACATATTATTTATGGTTTATTAAAATATAAATTTGTTATTTAACAAAATATATTAATTCACATATAAGTTAATATGATTTGTGAAACCTCTAACATCTCAAATACATTTACTAATGAGAAAAATCTTTTTTAAATTGTCAAAACCTGTGTCTCAACTTTTGCCTCAAAAACTGCAGTCCTGCTGTCTGCAACGGCTTTGTGAGTTGCTTTAGGGAAGAACCCGAGCAGGGAGGACAGACCCTGCAGACCAGGCTGGGGTGAGGGTGTGACTATTGTCTCCTGGCCCCCATACATTCAAGAAGAAGGTGTTGGGGCCTCATCTTGGCCCTTTGCCTCTTGCCTCTGATCTGTTTCCTTAGGATGGATTTGGGACAGAGCTAATGGAGGCTCCTCTGGCGTGTCCCGGGGGCTTTGGCTCAATCTTGGTGATTTTAGCTCCTCTGAATTCTTCTTACTGTTCTCCTTGGGGGCCAGTAGTTGCAGATGGCTAGGAGAGGGTGGGGCAGCTCCGGTGCTCTCTGCACTGAGGAAGGACTCCTGCCACCCTGTGTGTGCTGCTGTGGATGCTGAGCGCAGTCTGGATGGGGTTGCCAGCTGGGGCTGCAGGCGTTCCCTTCCTGTAAGTGTGATGAGCTCCTCCACCACACGAAGTGCTCCCAGCCACACACCCCCACCCTCCATCTTCTACCCTCCAGCCTCCACCTTCCCACCCTCCAGCCTCCACCTTCCCACCCTCCAGCCTCCACCTTCTCACCCTCTGCCCTCCCACCCTCCCACCCTCCACCCTCCATCTTCCCACCCTCCACCTTCCCACCCTCCACCCTCCACCCTCAACCTTCCACTCTCCCACCCTCCACCTTCCCACCTTCTACCCTCCTACCCTCCACCCTCCACCTTCCCACCCTCTACCTTCCCACCCTCCATCCTCCACCTTCCCACCCTCTACCTTCCCACCCTCCACCCTCCCACCCTCCACCCTCCAC